>NC_137961.1:18254202-18421702 GCF_963924665.1 Micromys minutus | reverse complement strand
CTCCATTTTACAGACAAGGCGAGTGAGAAACGGAACATTTAATAAACTTAACTGAGCTAGCTCCTTCAATAGCAAAGCCACCTGCTTATTACTTACTCCGAACATCCCAATTTTCAAATGATTCGCATAGATTTCTCTAGCTTCTCTCCAAGTGAGTTAAAAGCAATTTCCTCTAATAGCACCTTAAACCCAAATCACTCATTTAATTTTAATGAAACCCCTTAAGCTCAGGATTGGGGGAGTTAGGAGCAAAATAAAAACTATAACAAGCTGAAGATGGCAGTGACTATTACCATGTTTGTAAAGTTATAAGTGGTTCATATTTTCAGATTTATTTCTCACAGTTTACTACATGTCTATATTTACTTTTTATTTAAACACCGAAACGTGTCAATATAAATCCTCGCCATGTGCAATGAAGCGACAGAAGTCATTCAACTTTAAAACACTGTAAAAATCGTAAAGAGAAAAAAAAACTTTTCACGTTTACCGAAACTTTGGTGGCACTATTTTACTGAATGACAGTCAATGAGAGGAGGGTGGAGCAACAGGACCAGACTGCCACCAGCAGAAGGAACTGATGGGTTTCTGAACCCCACGGGCAACAGAAATGGCAGAGCAGATTTTTGGGAAACTTTGCACATTAGTACATAAACAGTCTGTCAAGAAATCGCACTTTTCAGATGTCTACCTCCTACAGTCTTCAAGGCATTGCAAACGATCAGAAACATGATTTGCAAGGGAGAAGTTTCCTAGCTCCCACATGAAATGATTGCCATCCCTGACCAAGTCCAGGAGGGCGAAGGGAAAAGCAGGTCCTTTTACAAACTGACCTGACATTAGATTGTGAACCATTGCTGCTCTAGAAAATAACTCAGTACAAAGTGTCTCTTGAAGACTTCCTATATTGCCAGCAAGAGCAGATTGGAGTTATGTTGATTGGGAAACTAGATTTGAGAAGGGACATGGGGAAAAAAAAGAAATAAAAATTACATAGTGTGTAAAGTAACCCTGGAAAGATATTAAAAAGGAGAAAACTTCTTGGCAACAGTTCTCAAAATGGATGCATCGAAGCCAATTAGGAGATCAAAATATATGGAGACAGGATCATAAAAGTGGGGGTGACGATATCGGCAGCTTGGAAGCTAATTAGAATGGAGAGGTGATAATTGTATGCACTGGGGGAAAGGCAAACTGTAGAGTGTTGAATGGAAATGAGGGAGAGATTGAGAAGGAAAAGATCTCAAACACTTCTGCAGTGTGGTAGTAAATAGTCAAAAACAAAAATGTGACAAATGAACCCTTGCTGAGGTGAGGAAAGCCTTCCCGGGAACCTTGAGGTTTGTGCCTTGCTAGACTCCACATGGATCATGTTCCTTATGAAAGGCAATTGTGAACTCACTGGAAACGTGCACCCCAGGCAACTCTGTCCCCTGCCTCTCTTATGGAGTGGGTTTAAGGGAGGTTGGAGTCTCCAGGATCCGGGTTCAAGTTCCACTTCACGTACTAAGCTGTTCACCTGGGTTGCGGCCTCCTCGCTCCAACTCTACGCTGTTGCTCCTCTGCTTTTTCCAGGGAAGTTTGATCTCATCCTAACTTCTTGCTGTTCAGGTTAACCATAAATTAATATGCTTTGCCCAAATTTCTGTGAACTCTTCCTGTTGGGATTCTGTAAACCCCACCCTTCAATTACCCAGCAGTAGTCAGGTATGCTCCGCCCCAATGACCTAACACTATAAAAGGAGTTGCTTGCCCCCTCCTCTCTCTCTTGGCCCTTCTTGCTCCTGTGCTCTTGCAGCCTTGCTCTCCCACTCCTACCCCTCCTCTTCCTCTTCCCTTCCCCCCTCTCCCTCCACGTGCTCATGGCCGGCCTCTACTCCTCTTCTCTCTCTCTCTCTCTCTCTCTCTCTCTCTCTCTCTCTCTCTCTCTCTCTCTCTGTCTGTCTCTCTCTGTCTCTCTCTCTCTCTCTCTGTCTCTCTCTCTCTCTCTCTCTCTCTCTCTCTCTCTCTCTCTCTCTCTGCCTCTACCACCTTCTTAACTCTCCCATGACCCGAATAAACTCTATTCTGTACTATACCATTGTGTGGCTGGTCCCTCAGGGGGGAGGGATTTCCAACATGGACCCCCCAGAGGCATCCCCCTTACCCCCAGGCATTGCCGCACCTCCATGGGCCATATGCCCCCCACTCTCTTCATCCTTCCCCTAACATTGGTGCCGTGACTTTTTCTTTCAGTGACTTTTCCGTTCATTGGTGCCCCGTCATCTTTTCCTTACACTTCCACCACCACCACCCCCAATCCAGGATGAAGACATGTATAGACTAAATGCCAATGAAGCGTCAGGACAGGTAGCCAGAGAAGTAAGGGCTATGGCTTTTCCTAAGTAAGTTCACTCACACAGCACCCCTATAAGGAGACTGAGAACACTGAAAAGTTGGAGGAGGCACCAAGGACTGTGTTCTCTTTTCCCTAACCGCTTTTATAAGCACATAAACAGCACATAAACAGACAGCATCACCCTCTCAAGGCCATTATCAAAGTAACAAGCAGCTTATGTAAACAGGTTCCCAAGGAGACTTCTTCCAGGCAGCAGCCAGGAATTCAGCCTCCTCTCTGTGAAGTGCATGACTCCTTCTTTGAAGTGAGTTTCATGGTTTTTATTGTAGGTTGGCTTGCTTGATTTTTTACCCATTGAAGTAGTATATTATAAATGGATGTCTGAAAGCATTTTTCAAAGGAAAAGCATTAAAGCCACAATGTACCATTTTTAAGCTAATGAAGTTCCCAAATATTTTATTTTAAAAAAAAAACATAATAGGCTATCTGTGATTTTAACAAATGAAAGTTTAATTTAATATATTAAGCAAGGAAAATTAGAAATAGGTTTAGAAAATAATTTCCTGATACACCAAATAAGATAAAACATAATGGAGTGATTAGCATCCTCTAAATAATTAATTCCTTTAGAGAACCAGCAATTCTCAAACCCCAGTGAAATCTTTATAAATTCACTATTCCTTTTTAGTCTAAGCACCCCTCCCTTTCAAGAAGTGCTAGTTAAGATTCCTTCCTGACATAGTTTATATCTTGAGTGTTCTCTAAAGGTCTATATGCTAAGGGGTCAGTCCCTAGCTCGAGTCTATTGGAAAATGGCACAGCATGGACAGAGAGTCTAAAGGGATAGTGGGAATGTATTTGTTCCTTTTATTCTCCTTCAGTTTCTGATATTGTCATTTGGTTTCAGACACCCTACAGGAGGTCTAACAGCCTTGGATCTGCCTGAACATGCACTGAAATTTTCAAAACTGTAACAACAACAACAATATCCTTTTCTTTGATGATCTCAATTAGTTTGTCATTGTAACAGAAAGTTAATGTGGCCTGAGTGTGATTTCTTTTGCAAACAATAAACAAAATACCAAAACAAAACATACATACATACATACATACATACATACATACACACACACATACACACACATACACACACACACACATACACACACACATATTCAAACACATATATGTCCACTTCTAGTTAAAATGAACTAATTTAAAGTTAGTTCATTAAAACTAAACAAAACGGGTAGAGAAGTGTGTTAGCAAGCTAAGACCTTAAAAGGTTTTTATCAAAATTATATAGCATAACTTCAAATGGCTACAGAACAAATTAAATTTGTTGGCATCTCTAAGACCCATGATTCAACCAAAGCTTCTGCTAATATGAAATAGATTCTTTCCACCAAAAATTATTTTTTCTCCAAAGACAAAATATAAAATAAGTATTACTAAAGTTCCTGAACACTTAATAAAAGGGAATTATCTTTAGTAAAATTTAACCCTTGTGATCATTTTTATAGCCCAGGGAGTGGCACTATCAGAAGATGTGGTCCTGTTGGAGTAGGTGTGGCCTTGCTAGAGTAGGTGTGTCACTGTGGGGTGGGCTTTAGAACCTTCACACTAGCTGCCTCCTTTTACCATGCCTGCCTGCATGATGCCCTGTTCCCACTTTGGTGATAATGACTTGAATCTTTGAACCTATAAGCCAGCCCCAGCTAAATGTCCTTATAAGAGTTGCCTTGTTCATGATATCTGTTCATAGCAGTAAAATCCTAACTAAGACAACCCTATAATTGCCCTAGGTGACAGCAGGAGGCACACACATGACCTGAGAAAATCAGGATTCGATGTAGAACCTGACATAGTTCTTGAGTCAAGGCAGAGCTGAGTATTCAGGGACTCCACGCAGGACAGTTTTCATAGTACAACCCTGGGGCAAGATCTGCCCTTGTACCTAATATTAGACAAGGGACAACTGACCAGAGTGTGAAGAAAGTGCTCTAATGGGCCTTATCACAGAGGTGAATAATGAATTAATTCCAGGGGAAAAATATAACTATCATCTCACCCAGGAAATCATAAAATATAGGCCTGGAAAAGCAAACCTGATTAAATTATTTCCTAGATCGAAGGTTAGAAGTATTTTCAAGATTACAAAATACCCAGCACACCCAACTAACAAAATAAAATTGCCCATGTCTGATTGTTTGACCAAAAATCTCTTCATATGCAAAGAAGCAAGAACACTGAGCTCCTGAAGAGCAAAATAAGGTCATGAAAACTAAAGTGGACTAGAACAAATCAAACATGCCTGCTCACATTTTGACTTTGTAGTTTTAGCATTTTCTTTGCTAAACCTTCACTACTAAATATAAAATCTTTCTAAGTTCTGTGAGATGCTCTACCGCATCACCAAGCCTGAGAAGGTCCTGGGAAGGCCTATATGTCAAGTCAGATAATCAGAAATGAGCATGCTTGGGAATCCACAAAACGGTAGACTCAACTTGTGTTTCAAATGAGGACCCTTCTCTGAACTGTGGAGCTTAGCTTAACTTCAGCGTTGGAGCAACTTTGTACAAAGCCAGTATCCTAATCGACAAATAGGAAATACTCAACCAGAACATGAATGAGTATACATTTCTCAAAATTAAGCCAATGCATTTGGATAGATAATCCATTGCAAGTATTTTTACTGTAACTACACTCCAGTTGGAGCTCCCATTCCTTCTGCTTTTCTCTCAAGTCATCTCCCGAGGAGATATTTTCCATTACTCTATCTGAAATTTTAGTCGTCCTGTCTAACACTTGGAATCCTCCTTCAGGTTTGCTGATATTTGTCATCTACACAGTTTATGTACTATTTGTGCTTACCTTTGCTTTTTTCCTGCCTTCTCACACAGAACGCCAGCTCCAAGAAGGCTCTGGTTGATGTCTAAGTTGTTCACAGCTCTAATTGCTGTGTGAGGAACAGTGCTGGAATCTAGCACTTTTTTTTTTTTTTTTTTTTTTTTTTTTTTAGTTTAGGTGATGAGTAGATAAGATAGAAAACAGGAGGCAGTGGGATCGGCAAGGAGAAATTTTAACTTTGCAATTTTTTTCACAGAGGGGAAAAGGCATTGGAAGTGTAATGATGATAGTAGAATCAGATGTAAATGTTAAATGCTCATGCCCAGTAGAGGTTGAAACCCCAGAGCCTGGGACAGGCTAGAGAGGAAGAGGGTAAGGAAGAGGTTAATGAAATCTTCAACCACAAAGGTGACCACGATGAATAGGGAAGCAACCAGGAAGAACTGGAAGAACTGAGGAAATAGGGCTAGATTAAAAGAAGTAGTGACCTTACTCTTGGTCATGGTGTTTGACTGCTTTCCAAATAGTGAAGAGTTCTGTAGTTCTCAGGTGGGTCAGAGGTGGAGAATGAAACTTCTGAATTCAGCAAGAATATTACAGATTCATCCCAATGAGACACACCATGTAACTCTGTTGAATAAAACATCATTAAATCCCACGGTGTTTGTTCAAATCCATTTCTCTGTTGAGATTGTCTTTCAGAGACTCTCTGGTGAACACATTAACATTGGAGTGTACCAGAATTACTGTATTAGAAAATCTCATGCACAGACATTTAGTAATTGTTGGCCAGCAGAGATATTTACCACCTTCAGCATCTTCAAAACTCTTGAGAATTGAATGGATCTTCTCTTTATGGCTGAAAATAAACCTAGAGTACTTCATTATGCTTCTTAATAACAAAGCCCTTTTGCAAACAAGCAGGCCACGAGCAGAACTTGAGATGAGTAATCACATCCGAGCAGTTTAGATGATCAGTCATCTTACATGTACATAAAATATTAAACATAATGAACATGTTAGAGGGCTATTGATCTATTCCCGTCCAAGTCACAACAAAACATGATTGGTTTCTTAGTGATTGAGAGCATTTATTAGACCCTGGGGCTTATCCACGTGAATAAGTAGAAGCCCTCTGATGCATGATTTCCAGTAGCGCAGACATCAGAACTCCTAACTCACTCAAGAGCTCAGCAAGTGCTGTGTATTGAATTAATGTGCAAAGGCTGTTATGCAATAAACCTGATATTTATGACTGTCCTTATTTGTAGCGTTAATTTTACAACCTCCAGTTCTATCTCAATCACCAGCCTCAAAAATCATTGCCAGTGTGTGGAGCTTCCATTCAGTCCACATTATCCAGTGTCTTCCTGAAACCTCTCCGCATTCCTCTTTTCTCTTTTCTCCTTTTCTCTCCTGCTTTCCTTTCTCCTTCCATATCCTAGGAGCCATGTTCAAATCTGTTCTTGTATTTTGGTTCAACCATAATCCTATGCACGCCCTTTCTCACCCAGACAGTTCAACACATCCTTTTACAGATAGGACTTCTTTGGATGTATAGCAGTGAATAGTGTGAAGTTCCTACATTAAAACAACTTGGAGTAAGCATCAATGGCATCCAGGAAGGCTCATTTTTGACAATATGTTTTAGAAAATTCTCCTTCAGTTGTACTGATTAGTTTCATTTTAGCCAACATACAGGTGAGTAAGCCAGCTCACTCAGCTGTTCAACTGAGGCTCCAGACATGACTGAGCTTTTATTTTCCTTTATTTTTATTGGATATTTTATTTATTTACGTTTCAAATGTCATCCCCTTTTTTGGTTTCCCCTCTGGAAAGATCCTATTCTATCCTCCTCCCTTGCCCCACTTCTATAAGGGTGTTCTCCCAGCCACCTACCCACTCTTGTCATCTCACCCTGGAGTTCCCTTACACTGGGGCATTGAGCCTTCCAAGGACCAAGGGCCTCTCCTATTGATGCCCGCCAAGTCAATCTACTATGACATATGCAGCTGGAGCCATGGTTCCCTCCATGTGTACGCTTTGGTTGGTGGTTTAGTCCCTGGAGCTCTGGGGGGTCTGGTTGGTTGATATTGATGTTCTTCCTATGGGTTGAGAACTCCTTCAGCTCCTTCAGTCCTTTTTCTAACTCCTCCACTGGGGTCCTCATGACTGAGCTCTTTCTGAATTATCCATCCTCAGATAATTTAAGTCGCAAAAGAGAATCACACAGTCAATGCACAGATGACTATTATGTATTAAATAGTCATTGTTTTAAGCTATTATATTTTGGGTGGCATGCTATAGAGTATAAAACTCTTTACCTTCACTCTGTTGAAGAGCAACACTATGTCTTCTGTTCTAAAACATTATCATTTCAACACTAATGAAAGAAACCACAATCCTTTGTAGTAATGTCTAGATCCTATGCCAATTCACATAAACTCTGCAGAGGAAATTAATAACAACCTCATTTTATCAACATACAAATTGTGGATTAAAGAGATTATGTAAATTGTTCAGGTTTGTACAAGCACTAACATTTATGGGTGCTATATTTGAACCCAGGACATATATTAATTGCTAAGATTAGCGCTGAGTCAAAGCGTGAGTGTTAAGTTCTCAGGCCTAAAAATTGAACTTATAGTAACATGAGTTACACTTTTTATTTATCTTCTTAATCGAGTCCTTATCATAATCATTTGTATAACAAAGGTATGCAGACAATTACTTACTGAACTAAATAGACTTTAATTCTGTACCTCTTTCCAGATACCTGTTTATTGTTTGGCTATTCACTTGCCAAAACAAGATAAAACAAACTGCAGAAATTGACACTTTTGTATTTATAAGAGTTCTGATTTGAAACATTTTTTGAAATGGCTTTCCATTTCACTATGTAGATTTTTTTTAATGTTGTAAAACTGTCACTGTAAGGAGTGACTCTTCCATAGCTCACTGGGATTCTATGACACTTGATCAGAGCTCAGTGTGGCAAGCATTTTAATGACAATTTCAAGACATTGGTATATATTAAGAGGAAACTGTCAGAGCTGGTTAGAGTAGGGATCTATAAAAATTAGCTTCTCCAGAACAAGATTTACTGAAACTTTAAAGCAAATTTATTGTTTTTTTGTTTGTTTGCTTGTTTGTTTGTTTTTGGAGGTTTTTGTTGGTGGGTTTTGTTGTTTTATTTTGGTTTTTAGATTCGCATAAAACAAATCAGGCACTTTCTGTTTTATTTATGGCCATTCTGTGTCTTAGTGAGTGCTGTAGCCCATCAAACTTTTCTTCTCTGTATAAGCATGCTGGACATATGCTACCTATCCAGTGATCCATTCTCTCTCTCTCTCTCTCTCTCTCTCTCTCTCTCTCTCTCTCTCTCTCTCTGTGTGTGTGTGTGTGTGTATGTGTGTGTGTGTGTGTATGTGTGTGTGTGTGGTGTGTATTTGTGTTTACACAAATGAGATTAACACTGGGTGAGACTAAGAGAAAGAGTAAAGTTGTGGGGCTTCTGTTGTCCATTGTCTTTCCAGATTGGACAAGAGCAATGGAGCAGGATCAAAGACACAGCTCCCTTGAATTGAACTTCATTTCTTCTCCAGTTTGTCTGGCCTTATTTAAGATGGTCGAGATCTTCCGTTTCTCAAGGATCTGTAGTTTTCAGAAAACCTATCTTGCTCCCAGGCAGTGTTCGCTTCATTTTTAGAAAAGCATTGTTTTCCTTTTAAATAAATTCAGCATTTCTCACTGAACCAAGCTTAAGTCATTAAAATAATAAAATAAAACATCAATGATTCCCCACACTGTTTAAGAATTTTAATCAATCTTTTGTCCCATTTCCTAGCATTACTTCTCAAATGGTTTGGATTTAGACAAACCTAAAATAGATTTTTGCCAAGAATCCTTCCCACCCTTAATTTTTAAACCCATGTGTATTTTAGGGGAAATTTAATACATATGCTTCTAATTCATGTGCACTTAACTCATCAGAACATTGTTTTGTAAGACCTGTTTGAAGTTAAGAAGTCTTTTTGGAGCCTTTCTTTAATAAGACTTTTCAAGCCTTTATTCTTAGAAGCAGGAAGTTATATTTTGCCAGGAGTAAATGAATTTAAACCCCTGACTCAAAGTTTACATTGAGCCCAAAACTGACAACCAAGATACTTCGTGAGTTGTATACAAAACAAGTTCCTTTTGCCCTTAGGATTAATTAGTTTTATTTGTGCTGTGCCTTAAGTCAGAAAACTTAGGCAAGTCTTTATCTGTCTTACTTGAAGATGCGAAAGTTGTCAATATTTATAGAAAGACCTAACTCTAAAACCCACTCTGTATGCACCATAAAGTTCTTAATATTTGCAAGTATATTTTCTAATGAGCTGATGCGGCGGTTTCTTTAGGACCAGAAACAATAAAAGTGTTCCACGCTGAGCTACACACAAGTGATGGGAGGTGTGCAATGAGACATTGAGAGTGATCACTAACAGATGACAACACCTCCGTGCCTAGAAATACAGCACAGGGAGGACGTTGAAGGGCCTTGCACAGGCCCGTGTGTCAGAGAAGCTGACATGAAATACAAAGAATAAAGAACAAAGGGGAGAGATGCCACACTTAACAAGATGCCATTAATGAAGACAAGAAAGAGCTAGGACGCCTCCATCAACATTTGACTTCTGTTGATGGCCACTGCTTCTCCCCTGTTGCCTAGTGCCACTTGTTAGGCTACAGCTAATGTTTAGGAAAGAGGCTTACCTTGTTTTTGTTTGCTTCCTGCAAAGATAGTGAGAGCCACCAACTACAAGAAAGCACACTTACCGAAGTTTCTTTGTGATGAGTAACCCATCACATTTAAACAAAAGCCCGCAAGCCTCATTATTGGAAGCCTAAAAATAAATACACATATTTTTTTTTTAAGTTTTGCTGTTTATTGATAGAAATGAATGCAGCCCAGTCAGTAGCATCAAAGGGTATGTATAGTTTTCGGTCTGAGAATAAATGCGGATTACGAAATCTTTGTTCCCTGTCCCTAGAGGCATTGCAGATGTGGCTGCTGCGTCACGTGTAGTTTATGTCAGTAGGTGGCAAAAAGGCAGAGAGTATGTGTCTATGCTCAGTCTCCTGATCTATGAACATCTGAATGATTAGTGCCCTAACATTCCCTGCACAAAGCAAGCCGGAGAAGACCATCAGCCAGGGGTTAGTGGACCAGAACAGGGAGCTACCCTGAGAGGACCCAGTAAAGCACTACTCAGGGCTAGATAGACTCCCAGACTGAGGGTGAGCCAGAAATGAGAAAAACCTCACCTGGCAAGAGCAATCCAGAGACTAGAAGCCACCTTGGGACCTAGGACCCAGGAAGAAGTACGCTGGAAACAAATGACCACACACATACACACACACACACACACACACACACACACACACACACACACACAAAGACTATGCCTAGGGGTCCTGAAAGAGGAGCAAACCCAAAACACCCATTAGTCTGGTGCCATGTGGTCTGAAAAGGGAGCTAGCCTGAGATGACCACCAGTCTGGTGCCACACGGGCCTTCAAGGGAGGGGCAGGCAAACCATCGGGAGATGAAGCCTGCCTGGTGCCATAATGCCCAGGCAGGCATAGCACTCCTAGACCACTCCTGGGATGACCCCAGACACTAAAGACAACCGGGTGCCACTCAAAGGAACAAGTGAAGAAACGCAAGAGAAAGAGAAGCAGAAGGATGAGAGCACAGGGAAGAGGCAGAACTAGAGATTGGAGGGTAGGGAAGAACAGCCTCATGTGACTTGCCAGTGCTGCCATCGAAGGCTATAGTGGGACCCTGGCCTGTAGTGCCACTGGAAGGGTCCATGTGTGGGTCTGTGGCTGGGAGGTAGTAGGGGTCTGTTAACACCAAAGGCCAGAAGGACATCCTGATCTGGGCTGTCACTTGTTGATTTATGAGGACTGTGCAAAGGTGACCCTATTCTTTACCTGGACTTCTATGGACTGCCCCAGGGGTGTGAGAACGGAAGAGCTACCCTTCCCCCTAACCAACTGTAGCACTCTCAACAGTGGGTCACACATGTCCCAGGAGGCACGGAACATGTGAGCCTGGCTGTGGGAGTTGCTGGTGAGCTGGCCTTCTGTGCAGTGGAATAGATGAAAGAGAAATCCACCCTTTGCCCCTCATCACCTCTGATAGGCAGGAGACACAGCCCTGCAGTCATGAGAACAGAAGGTCTGTGTACCTCAGCAGCTGCAGAGCTCAGGAGAATGGGCCCTAGACACACCTGTGCAGCACAGTAGATGTGACCCTGGTGGAGGGGACACAGGTAAGCAGGCTGAAGATATTTCTGTCATGCCGTGATATGAGCTAGGGAGGGATGGTTTCCCTTCTGGCTTGCCACCTCCAGCAGGCAGGAAGGCTGGTCCCAGGTCATCACAGCAAGAGAGGAGTCCCGGCCTCTTGTTGGCTGTATGGTTGCCTCCCTTTTGCCCTCACCACCTAGGGGCAGGAGAGTTGGCCCTGGATTAATAGAGAAAGAAAGCTGGCACCCTGCAGCTCACCCAGGAACCACAGTAGAACTGCCCCTGGATGTGAGATTTGTAGGTGATCCTGCCCAGGTGTGAAAGCAAGAAAGATGCCCTGCACCCCTCTTTAGTCCCTCACCACCTATGGCAGACAGAAAAGCCAGCTCTGGGTTCATGAGAATGAAAGAACTGACCCTGTACCTTATCAGCAGTTGGGCATCAGCAGTGGACCCTGATGGCATGGTGTGGATGAACTGCCCCCTGCTGGTTGTAGCATTGTATGAGTCAGCTGGGGCATGAGAGCTTGCCCTGATGGAATGAGTACAGTACAGCTGGTTAGGATTGGTCCAGCCCATCAACTCCATCAATGAACTGCCAGAGTGTTTGAAAAGGACAGTCCTGCAGATCCTAAACGACAGGATCTCAATATCACAGGACAACAAACAATAGGAGTACCAGTGAGATTCCATTGTTGACAGTAGAGGAGAAGCTTATACCAGAACGACAAATCATTGCATCAAACATTTGTAAGCTAAGTCAAAAGTATATACTGTGAGACACACTGTGGCATACGATATAGCTTTCACAATGGAATATTTTCCCCCTCTGTTGTGGCAAAGGGTGGAGGGGCAGGTATAGGGGTAAGGAAGATAAGTAGATTGGGGTACATGACGGGAAACTCACAAAGAACCAGTGAAGGAAAGGAAGGAAGCTCTTCTTGTCTTGACAAACAGAAGCAATGACACAGTTCTACAGAGAATCAGGCACTCCTGCAAGAGAGCATTCACCTCTGGGGTAACCTGCAAGGATGTATTTTGAAGGTGACATTAGTGCATCAAGTAGCATTTTCTTCTTGTTTTTCTCACCACTCAGTGTAAAAGATACTCAGGGGAAGCAAAGGACTAAATAAAAATCTGTTTATGGCTCCATTGCTTTGTATTCTTTTTTATTATTAATTTCTTCTCTCCCTCCCTCCCTCCCTCCTCCTCCTCCTCCTTCTTCTTCTTCTTCTCTCTCTCTCTCTCTCTCTCTCTCTCTCTCTCTCTCTCTCTCTCTCTCCCTTTCTCCATGTAATCTCCAATTTCATTAATATTCTGACATTGTATTTACTCCTCCATCCCCTTGAGTTCCCAGTGAATCCGCCTCTCTGTACCCTCCTCACATTCCATCTGTTCTTTGTCCCCTGGTTCACCTCTTCTGCTTCTTGCTAGTCTGCTCTGTTTTTGTCCCTCCAGGACTAGAGAAGCATGAAGGCAGAAAAGAAAAAAAAAACCCTTCTCTTTTTCTTTTCTTTCCTACAGTCTACTCTCTCCCAGCCTCAGCCAGCACTGAACAGTAAATTAACAGTGGCAGAAGGAAACCCACATTAACCCTTGCTTGACAACAAAGGAGTCAGAATGAAAGTGCTGGTTAAGAATTGGTACACAGCATAGACACACATATACTTCACATACCAGCGAGGCTTGGTGACATGTCTTACTAGGTTGTCACCTCTGAAGGCTTTAGTCATGCTGAGGCATTTGTCCTTCTATCCAGTGTTGATATGATAGATAGGTCATCACCATCTGGCACATTCCCCAAGCAAGCTGGTCTTGCTCCCTCTGGCAGAATTCATCCAACCGTGATGCTGTGGTTGCAGAAGGCTCCTGGTCTGTGCTCAGAGGGTGTTCAATTTTAGAGAGCTTCCTGTCACTAAAAGGAAAGCAGCCTTACTGACTGTCATACACAGAAATTTATTTCACTTAAGTTTTCAGGCTGAAACCAGTGATGGCATTGGTAGAGACTTTGGAAGTTGGTCAGCATACAGTAGAGGGTGTGCGCACAGTGTATGAGATTAACAAGCTTTAGAAAAGAATAACAGTACTATAATTCTCTTTAGTCAGGCCTTTACATGAAAATCACCCAAGAAACCCCAAATTTTGTCCTCACCTAATACTGAAGACTCTTAGTCTTGATATGGTCTCTCTGTCCTCTACAACTGAGACACTTTGGTTTGTTGTGGATTAACTACTGAGATTGTGATACTTTCTGTGGTACCAATATGAGTGATCTGGGACATTGTGGTGGTCCTTGTTGAGCATAGATAGCATTTGTTGACTATTGCTCTCTCTCTTCCTCCCTCTCTCTGTTTAATTTTCATGGTCAACTCTCCTGGATTTGGAATCTCATGGGAAACCCACTTCTGATCATGTCTGAAAGGCCATTTTTCTGAGTTTAAATGGTAAATGTAGAAGACCCATCCACTAGGGTGAGGGTCCATACTGAACAAAGTGGGGAAAATTAAAAAAAAACACATAAATGCCAGCATTTTCCTCTCCTTCCTGCTCTATCTGGATCTGAGCCATATCAGCAAAAACCATGACTTGCTGTAACACCATACCTGTCCTTTCTGACAGACTAGATCCATGTGAACTGTGTGCCAAAATACCCCTCTGCCCATTAGTTTCTTTTTGTCACGTATGCAGCAACTACCTGCAGTCAATTCCATGAGCATGACTTGAGAGAAACCATAACAGTCAAGAGCTATGTGGTAAGGAACAAAACTTGGGATGAGAAGAGGCCTGAAGTGGGGTAGAAGGACCAAGAAGAACAAAAACTTCTCGAGGGGAAACTATATGGCTGCATCTGGTCCCATATAACAACCAAAATAGATGACTAGGACCCATCTTACAGAATGTCAGTCTGCTCAGAGGCAGAATCCAGTGAACCTCATCTCACCCATGGGAAATCAGTCATGGCCAAAACAGCACAGGTGAGCCAGGGAGATTCTCCCAAGTCTTAGCATCTGTGTGTGCCTGTGGGCCCCACACTTCCTCTGGAGGTGGAGAGACAAAACCACTTATGGAACAATGACAAGTTTCATCGTGAACTTAAAATGTGAATCATCCCCATGGAAATGGCTAACCTGAGGAAGACTTTGTGTTTCTGTCTTTTATTACTCCCATCGAGCAGAAAATGGGGCTTCACAGTAGGGCCAGTTCTTTTCTTTTGTCCTGTGTGGGTTTCAGTTTTCAAACCTCAGTTCTATGAGGTTATTCGACCAGTGGGGATTTTTACCTACCGAACATCCCTGTAACCTACAAGACATAATTACAGAATATGAAAAATATTCATTATTCATTAAAATGAAAATATCTACTTTTGGCATGTAGAGGGCACAGGGAATATTTATATAATATAGATAGTTTTACTTTAATGTTTGATCTTTCTGCCTTTCTTCCTTTTCCTTAACTATTCCTTTCCCATGAAAGTTCTTTAAGCTTTCAAATTTTAAACATAGTATTAAAAGCTAGATATTCACTCCTGGCAACCTGTTTCTACTAAAATGATAAAATAGCTGGTGATCCGCATTTGCCTATTTCCAAATACCACAAATCATATTAATAGCTATT
This sequence comes from Micromys minutus, assembly GCF_963924665.1. NCBI lineage: Eukaryota > Metazoa > Chordata > Mammalia > Rodentia > Muridae > Micromys > Micromys minutus. Next base: position 18,406,603 of record NC_137961.1, on the reverse strand, counting down.
TAAAAGACCTAAAGCCAATGAGTCTACTTTTAGCTTAGCACACAACTTCTTCTAACATTACAAGTTCAAATAGGTGCTATCATGTTAGTTGGAATAAAAATACCACAAGGATTTTTTTCCCATATGGTGACTATATAGGAAGAAAAGACTATAGGAAATTCATAGCTTTTCATCTTTATTTAAAATAAGAGGAATGAGTCATGTTCGCTGAGTATTCTACCATCTGCATAACTCCTCACTTCAGGGGAAGCTGCAATGAATATATCACTCAGACATTTTGTCCCTGTGAAAACTACTGAGAGTAACAATTTAAAGGAAGGAAGATTTATTTTGGATCATTATGGTCAGCTGGTCCCATTGATTTTAGGTTCATGCCAGAACAGAAACATTATGGAGAAAAGATGTGGTTCACAAAAACTGTTCCCCTCATAGCCTCTGAAGCAAAGATGAGCATGCCCATCCCAGAAGGCTTAATTGGTCCTTCCCTTTCAGCCCATCTGGAGCCCCAGCCTGTTGAAACACTGTCCAAGAATGGAGTTCTGTGAGGGGAATTCTAAGTGCTTGTGAGAAAACTCCAGAGAAACAAGATGAGAATCTTGTGACCTCAGTTGTTTTTATTTGTTTGTTTGTTTACTATTTTTTTCTCATACAACACATCCTGCCTGCAGTATTTCCTTTGTTATTTATTTTTTGTTCTATTTCTTTTCTTATACATTACATCCAGTCCACAGTTGTCATTCCCCTTCCTCCCCTCCTCCAGTTCCTCCAACATGCCTCCGCTCTTTTCCAGATCCATTCCTCTTCCATTTCCCTTTAGAAAAGAGCAGGTCTTCAAGAACTACCAACCTAACACAGCAGAACAAGTTACAATAAGACTAGGCACAAACCCTCATATCAGGACTAGACAAGGCAACTTAGTAGGAGGAAACAGGTCCCAAGCTCAGAGACAGTCAGAGACAACCCCACCCCAAGTATTCTGAGTCCCACAAGAGCACCAAGCTATCAACCACAACATATATGCAGAGCATCTACTGCAGATTCATGCAGGTTCTCTGACTACTGCTTCCATCTCCGTGAGCCCTCCTTAGTTGATTCTCTGGGGCTGGGTTTTCATGGTTTCCTGGAAGCATGGACTTGTTCTTGAAATATGCCTTTGTGCTTCTCTGAGATGTAGGGGATATCAGTGAGTTTGCTTTAAATTATTCACTACAAATAACCACTGCTGTTTATTTATATGTCTCTATAGAAAAACATGATTCTGCCACTTGTGACTGTACATTTTCCTCATGTGACTCTTCTTAATCTTCAGATTATAATTTGTCTGATGCCCTGAATGACATTGACTAGTGCATGACTTTAGCCTGCCTCATTTTGTAGGTTTCACTACCCCAAATCTTGCCAAATAGAGCAGTAAACATCAGACTTGTATGTGACACTATCCACATTCAAAGGAAAGCCTTCCCCTTCTTAGTTAATGACCACTGAAAACATATCACAGACACACCCAGTGATGTGCTTCAACTAACCTAGTTGTCCTCAATTCAATCAACGTGTCAATGGCAATTAACCATCACAACGACCAAGGACTAAATGGAATAGTCAGCAGGTCTTTCACAAAGGGACAGTCTGAAAGTATTGCTTTTAGTGCAAGGCTTTAACAATTATAAGAAGAAACAGAAAGAATATTGTCTTTTCATAATCCTTTGACCATTTATCACGTTCCCTCTACATAAGTAGTCTTGTAAAACTGGGGGTGAAAGTATCAGCTGAAGGAGCATGCTTCCACCTTTGGGAGACCAATCAAGTTCCTCTGCAAAGGTCCAGTGAGATGTCATCCTCTGTTCTGAATTCTTCTCTTGACTGGCTTTCCCTTCTCTATCTCTGGGGAGCGTATTGTGTAGTTTGGTTCTTAGAGGTGCTACTATCTTGCACTGAAACCTCAAAAGCATAAAAAGACCTATATTTTAGTTCAGAGAAAAAAGAGAAAAATAGAACTTAAGCAAAGTCAGGTCTAGGTCTTAAAGAAAACAGATGCCCTTTAACATCCTTTATTATAACAAACTTTCTTACTTATGGAAGAGAAAAAAAGACATGTTCAAGAATATTTTCTTAATTCCAAAGTAAGTGATAAAGATTAATTTGGTTGATTACTAGCAAAAAACCATCAGAGACTTAGAGCTAAAGACCCACTTACTAATATAAAGTACCATTTACCCACCATGTCATCTGTTATGTATTCCAGAACTACTAGTGTGGAAGGGCCTGCAGAGGATGATACCGAAAGATGTGGAGAGTTGATCCAGATCACGTATGTCTCAGAATGACAGCTAAAAGAAGTGTAATGAAAGCCTGCCTCCTCCACCCAAGAGGATGAAAGCTGTGTCTCAGTTGCCTACCTTCTATGCAACCCCATTTATACTCAATTGGGACGTAGTTCCCAACACTGCCACTGATTCTCATTGAACCTTGGTTTCCAAATGTTCCCAGAATGTCTGGGAATAGACATCTGTTTTCCAGTATCCCAAGTCTCTCTCACTGAATGACTTTGGAGCCTCAGAAACTCCCCCAGATGTGTTAGGACATAGGCTTTTCACCTGCTTCATGTAATGTTTTTTTTTTCTCCAAATAATGATGAGCTATTGCTCCCAAACGGCCTCAAAATTTATTTTATCTTCTATATATACCGACAAGGAGATATTTGACTGTAAAACCATACTCCATCTTAAAAAGTAATCATCAAAGGAAAAGAGGCTATAAATTAGAGAAAATGAGACAGACAGACAGAGAGACAAAGAATGAGAAGATATGAAAGAGTTTGGAAGAAGAGGACACAAGAGAGGTTTGAGGGTATAGAGAAAAGAGGAGAACATTTGAGTTCCTCATGATTATCTCAGAATAGAAGTCTTATTTCAATACCCCTGATTAGGAATGTGTCTACTTAATGATAACAGCAGGGAGGCAGGGTTCTGTTATTTCCTGTCCTGGGAGTCAGTTGTGCTTTTATTCCCTGTGAAGCAGTGATTCTCAACCTATGTGTCTCAACCCTTTTGTGGGCTGAACAATCCTTTCACAGGAGTTTCATATCAGACATCTTGTATATCAGATATTGACATTATGATTTATAAAAATAGCAAAATTATAGTTGTTAAGTAGAAACGAAATAATTTTATGGTTGGGGAGTCACCACAATGTGAGGAGCTGTATTAAAAGGTCACAGCAGAAGGAAGATTAAGAATTTCTTCTTTAGAGAATCCCACATGTACCATTCCAGGTGTTCAAATACCTTCATCCCTTTCTTTCCTTGGCCAACTCAGATCTTCCTTTCAGACAAGCTAGAACTCAATATAGTGGTTAATCTGAATTGTCAATTAGATTGGAATTTAAATCATTATGGAAACAGACTATTGGGTGTGTTTCTGAGAGTGTTGTCACAAAGATTTAACCTGGATGTGGTGACACCATCTTTAAGGTGTCTTTGGGGTAAAAAGAAGAAAGTTACCTGAGTACCAACCTTCATCCCTTTCTGGTTCTCAGCAATGAATGCAATGGGAAAATATACCTCATGATCTGTCACCCAAGACTTCTTTTCCACAATTGTCTAGAACATTAAACTCTGAGCCAAAATAAGACATTTCTTTATTAAGTTGTTTCTCCAGATGTTTTGCCATGGAAAGGAGTAAAGCAATTAATACAACCCAGCCCATCATCGTTATACCAGGGGAAAGCAATCTTACTTCCAGTCTATCTCATTCTATGATCACCTTCATAATCCTCTTTTTGTATTAAGAAGCCATTCTTCTAGCTAATAACTAGCATGCATTTGATGGGGTGGCTCTTTTGTTGCTCTGGGAATTAAACCCAGGGTCTCAAGTATGCTAGATGAATATGTTGCCAATAAGGTACCCTTAAATGTCATTAACCTTTTTAAATACTTTACTGTTGATAAAATACTGTCACATACTTTCTCCCATTTCATAAGAGTGTGTCTATTTAAGAAGGTAAGTGTTACTGTGGCCTCTACCTATCAGGACCTAAAACTGAGCCTGGAAGTGACAAGGAGAACCCCTCATGATCAGACATCAGCAGTGGTCACACTAAGACCTGAACACAGAGCTGGTGACAAATTCCATTATAGCTGTGTTTTACTGCCTGTGACAGTTGGAGAATAGAGATGTTGGGTGTGTGTTTTCTTTCTTCACCAGTATGTATTTTAGCCATCTTTAAAAAGTTGTTTTATTTAATCTCTAGTGTAGCTTATGAAATGAGGTTTTTCATATTGTTAGGGTAACTGTCACAGTATTTGATATTTATATTATAGTATTTGAGTATTTGTCACAAAACAAATAAATACTCAGCCAGTTTCAATTTTCATAACAGCCGGAGGCAGTCAGAGTTGATATAGTAGATAAGAGAGATTAGAAAAAGAGGTTTGAAGGAAAAAGCAAGAATCTAAAATGATTGCAGAGAACACAAAGAGAAGGTTGAGACCTCAAAGTTGTTTTTTTCTCAAAGCTTCCTCTATCCTAGTAAAATATTCTTTCATATTTCTGTAATATGCTCTGTGCCAGAACCAATTCACCACCGGCTTAAAAACTGGACATGATATGACTTTATACTACAATATCAGCAAACACCACAAATCTTCTAAGGGAAGGTTTATAAGCATACCAGGAAAAAATTTTTCACTCTTAATATTACAATTTTTAAAGTGATGACAGTCTGAGAAAATAATGGGATAAAATAACAAACTAATCATGTGTATTCTCTTTTAAAGGTTTAGTTTTGCATGTATATGTATTTTGTATGTATTTATTTGCATTATATGCATCCTTGGTGCCCATGGAGTTTAGAGGAAGGTAATATATAGCATGGAACTGGAGTTATAGATATCTGCAAGCTGTTCCTTGTATGTTTGGAATTGAACCCTTGGTCCTTTGCCAAAACAAAATGTACTATTCTTAACTGCTAAGCAAGTTTTGTGACCCAATTTTTGATGTGCCTTTAAAAGGTTAGTCAGCACATATTTGTTGTATAAAATTATGGGTCTTACTATATTACTTCTATATGTATACATATTATGACATATGTGTAACATACATTGCTCATAGTTAACATTTTCCATTACCCTTGTTTCAATTCCTTCCGATAGTTTATAAAGTTTTGTTATTTTTTTGTTTGATTTTTGTTTCATTTTGTTTCTTGTTAGAGACAGCCTAGCTTTATACTTCAAGCTAGTTTGCAAATTCAGGATGTACTCCATTTTGCTTCTTCTGAAGTTTGTGCCTCAGCCTTCAGGATATTGATCTCCCCATCCACCTCTTTCTTTGGTCTCATTCAATAAGTTATCCTGGCCTAGAACCCCCTATATAGTTAAGTTGGCTAGCTTCAAACTCATCACCCTCCTGCCCTACCATCCCAAATATTGGGGTTACAAGTGTGACTTCCTATTGTGTGACGTTTCCTGGAGAGGCACGAACAAGTATATAATTACACAAGATAGGGAGTCAACATCTAAGAAAGTAACAATTCAGCCCAACTCTGTCTTGATGAACCGATTAATTTAGGATCCTCCCAGGGTAAGAGGTTATTTACAGGAGCATGCATGATTCAAAGGCAGCTGCAATATGGAAAGCACACCTCAGCATAGGGTATGACTCATGACATCATGCAGCGCCCAGGCACAGATTATAAGCAGCTGGACAGGTCAAAGAGTCTTTGCTCCCAGCAGCTGTTAATGTTTACAAAAACTTGGTATATTAGTGACTTTTCTATTGCTCTAGTAAAATGCTATGACCAAGGCAACTTACAAAATAAAGCATTTAGTTAGTCTTCTGGTTGCAAAGGTTTATAATATATGATGGCAGGGCAAAGGCATGGGGCGTCAGGAACACCTGAAAGCTCATAAATTGACTGCAAACGGGAGGCAGAGATGGAAACAGCACAGGTTTTTGAAACATCAAAGTCCATTGTCAGTTACTCATCTCTTCTAGCAAATTCTCTGATTCGTTCCTAAACAGTTTCCTAAATGAGGACCATGTGTTCAAATATATGAGCTAAGAAGGTAAATTCTCATGTAAACCACCATACCTGGAAATGAGTGTTTTATGAATCTTTTAAGTTCTAGCACTTTCTGAGACTTGCTTGTTGTTTACTTTCTCAGCTTAGCAAAACTATGTTCCCTTCTGTGTTTTAAGTGGCCTCTCCAGGATTGGATGTTTCTAAAGATATTGCTATAACAGGACCACACTGGTTTGTGTCTTATAAGATTCCACATATTATCTCACAGAAAACCTCCACAGGTAGAAAACTTGTCATTTCTTTCTTGTCCCATTCTCTTATTGTGGAAACTAAGGCATCATGGAGATTACTTTTAGCTTTGACACTAAAATTAAATACCTTTGTGTCCAATGAGATGTCTATCATATTACATAGTCTTTAGGCCTACCTATCTAGAAAGCCTCATGTTAAAACAACACAATCTGAAGGAAACAGGGAAGCACATAAGTTTTGTGTATATTTTTTCAATCTAGGAAACAGTAGTGAATGCAGGCTTTTTGTTTGTTTGTTTGTTTTTGCCACTAAGGACCTCTGAGATCAGCGAAGTTTTCCCTGAGAAAAGAATCTACATGGTCTATGCTAATGTTGATTTTTAGCCCTCCTTTGCCGCATCCCTCTGTTTGTTTTCTTTTAAATGTTAATTTCTAATTTGAAAAGCATGTTTAGAGAATAAACAGTGAACTCTTCGAGACTATTTTTAAATATGTTCTTGATTGTTTGGTTAAATGGAGTGTGCATATATTCTGAATTGACAGTTGTTAAGATTGAAGCCTTATTTATTCCTAGTTTAGAAATAGTATTGAAAACATTTTTTTTTTCCCCAGAAGTACCCGCCAGCCTTGTGGTATGCCTCACACATGGTTTTGTGGTAATTAGAACTTGAAGAGAGATGTGAAAATAGTATACTCCTCTAGGCCTTCCATCAATAATTTAGTTTAGTGCCCTCAAAGATGAAACACACAAGACAATTTTAATAGTGCTATCTAATCATGAGATATTGTGATAAACAAAGTAAGTTCCTATACTGTAATTTAAGAAGAGCCTGGATTTCTCAAAGGTATGAGCAAGTTACTCTTTCCCACATTTCCCCACTGGCATGTGAAAGTAAGAAATCGCTCAGATTTAATGACACAATGCAGCACATGGAATAGTTATGAATTCATTGCACACAAGCTCTGATATCAAGAAGGAATTCTGACTAAGACAGTATCAAATGATGTGAATTCTCACACCTAGAATAGTATTAAACAAGAATTAATGAATTCAGTAAATGATATAATTTTTAAACTCATGATTCAACAAGTAGATACATCATAACAGTCATCTTAAAATTCCATGCATGGACTGTGATATTGCTTCCTTCGCATGTTTTTATAAAATGAGTTCGGCGCTGAACTTGCTGTTCACATATGAAGGCCTGTGTTTGAGTAATCCTCACCAAGGTTGATCCTAGAGTTGGTTGACGTAGAGACAAGTGAGTCATGGAGACTCCTTGGCCATCAACTTAGTTGAAACAACAACCAGTGTCAGGTATGGTAAAAGACTATGTCTCAGAAACCAACATGAGTCAGCCTTTAAGGAAGATATCTAATATTAACCCTCAGTCTCCATACATGTCAGTATAGGTGAGTGCACCTGCACACACACACACACACACACACACACACACACACACACAGATACACATGCATACAACACATACACATAAGTTAAGAAAGTAACTAGGAAATTGAATTATAACAATTTTTATTGTGCTTCAGGGACAAATTAAGGTAGCTGCTAAGTTTCCAGGCAAAATAATGATATGGATCTACTGCTGAATATCCAATCTGTCATCGATCAACACAAACTCAAGGGGGTTATACAGCCTTAGTTATTAACATAGAACTCTGGAATACAGAAAACCATCATTTGAGTTCATTTAGTAGAAAGAAATCGTGTTGTGCTCATTGATGTATACAGTTAAACAAGGTGGTTTTGGCTGCAAAGCCATGTCAGTAGATATTTAATACATTATGTTGGAGCGTACAAGTTCTGTTGTCTTTAATTTTCTCAAGGGGCAGTTAGTAGTTTATAGTATTTGTGTGTGTGTGTGTGTGTGTGTGTGTGTGTGTGTGTTCATATTTGCCATCTGTGAAGTTACTCCTGTGGTTTGCTCCATTGAGAACAAAACTTTTCAAGCTGAATCCTGAATGTTATGAAGAGATGAAGAAACAGCACACCCTGGATTATGATTCCACAACTACACTGATGAATTTCAGTTTTGGAAAGAGAAGAAAATGGGAAGGCAGTTGAAGAAGTTTCTGTAGAGATACTTTTGGCAGTGAATCGTTAGGGCTCACAGAGGCATTGATGTATCAAAAAATAATCTAAGAGCTCAGAGAAATACGGGAAGCACATGCCACTTAATTACTGGTTGGAAGGGTTAGAGTTAAAATAAAATCGTGACAGTGTGATAATAAAATCCACATTAATATCTCTGTTGGTGGGCATCATCCTATCAAAAAGCTATTTATCTAAAGAAATGAGAGCAATTTGATTTTAAAGTAGAGACTTTGAGATGTTCTGAGTGCATTAGGAATTGGTTTAAAGAGTGGTAAGGGATTATATTTCAGGTGAACTCCTTTAATCGGCCCTTAAATTTCTCCAGAATTTTTCTAAATTTGTCAACAAATTTGAGCAGCATATATCTGCTGAGAGTCTACTGTGTGTTATGACCAGTGTGATGCTGGTTGGTGAACAATCTATTTATCCCTAGGGGATAGTTGCTCTTTTTCATAATCTATCGTTGATAACAACTGAAAACTCAATCTGCTTTTTGAGTTTTGGCTCCTATTACATGCTCCTAGAGCAGATGCCAGCTTGTTGGGTAACACTATTTGTACAAAGGTTGGTTAGCACTAGGCCAGCTGAGTCCCCAGGGCTCTGATCCATATGACAATTACTGAGTTTCAAGCAGACTAGAAAAAAAAAACGTGCTGTGGTTTTTGTGAAATCTGAAGTGTTTTCCCTGCAGTTTCAATGTGAACCTTCTGGGCAATGCATAAAAACCAGAGCATAGGTGGGAAAGCCAGGAAGAGAGCAACAGCAGATTGCCCCACCCACATCAATCTGGAGACCTGTGAGCGGAAGGTTGAGGATGGAAGGCAGTGTAATAAAGAACTCACAAGCCATAAAGGGTCCTCATTCCACAGCGTAAGTACTGTGATAGCCTTTTTAATTATTCTCTATTCAGTCCAAAAATGAGTGATGGGGAAGTCTACAATACAGATGGCTAGGTTCCAGTTTGATGTCATCAAAGGAAAATTGCACATATTTTCCTCAGTGCAATAATACAAGAGATTATGTAGGAAAGTACATTAAACAACTTCTGGTGGAGTGTGTTTGGGCATAAATATTCTCATTGTGATCACAGTGCTCTACTATCCACAGCAATTATTCTCTTTAAAAATCAACTGTCTCACCTTGGCATCTAGGTTGCTTTTATCTTATTATAATTGCTAAGATGTTTAGATGACAGTTTTACAGAGTCAATGTAATTAAGCAGAATAAACTTCTTCTCAGTGGACTTGGCTCATTCCAGGATCTTCCTAAGCTATAACCCCTTTTTCCATAACCATCGCATATAGATAGCAACTACTATGTGTGTGAGCATATGATCTTATTGCCCAAAATGCTGATGTCATAGATATGAAAAGAAGAGATATTACCAGAGGTGGGACGGTGTTGGTAAAAAGGAGCAGTAGAGACATGCTATCTCAAGAATTCCAAATGTATAGTTAATAAACAATATATTATATTGTTGAAAATCCTACAAAAGTAGGCTTTAAGTACTCTTTGAACAAAAATAAGAATGGGAACCAAAGTAAATGCTAATTGCCTTGAGTTAGTAATTTCTAGATATGTATATTTATGCTTATGTATAATTAATCTTTGCAATATATAAATATATAAAAATAATATAACAAGATACATAATATATTATAATATAATTAATATAATTAATAAATATATAATTATATATCTAAAGATGCATTGTACATCATAATTATATATATTACATGTATATTGTATTAAATATATGCAATATATACATATATTACATATATTATTATGATGCACAGTACATCTTTATAGAATTTTGCTCGCTAATTTTCTAAATGTTTAACTTTGCTGCATTTATCTTCTTTCATGGAGGATTTGTTGTCATTGTTGCCATTCTTAGTAATCAAATTGTTGTTATACACATGTTTAAATAAATCTTGAGAACATTATAAAAAAAGGAAACACAAAATGTTATGTGCTGTATCGTGCCATTTATATAATCTTATTATAACTGGTGTATATTTATTTGACAAAAGGGATTTTATTTTGATGTATTCGTACATATAAATTACATACTTTTCATATTCTCTATCATTACCCACCCCTTTTTTAAACCTCTCACCCTTCTGGTTCTTTCCTCTTCCCCAATAGCTTGTTTTCTGTGCTTTTGTCTTATGCCCTTAATACAATGATCTTCAGTACCATGTTTTCTCTGTATGTCACATAATTAGGGCGCAGACTATAAAGCCCAGTCATGCAATGCTTGCCTAGAACGTGAAAAACCCTGAGTTAGAGCCCCATCAGCACAAAATGGGCAAAAAGGATAAATTTGTTTTGTATTTTGAGATAAGGTCTTGATTTATATAGTCCAGAATTAACTGGAATTCCATGTGTAGCCCAGTCTGTCCTCAAATGCAGTACTCCAGCCTTAGCATCCCAAATGCTGGAATTATAAACGTCTATGACCACATCTGGCTAAAGTTTCCAAGGTTCTCAACAATTTAAAATGATTCATTTCATTGCAACTGGATAACTTTTGCTGGGCTCATTAGTAGGTGCCGTTCCTTGGTGTTTCTAATGTGCCAGCTGTTCCCACGTTGATATAATTGATTTTTTTGAAAATAGGGATGCATGCTGTTCTTTGTGTTGCTTTCATACATTGAAATTTTTATTATATTTTAGAAGGTGTTTCATATTACTCTACTAAACAGTATGTATAACCCATGTCTGATACTTAACCAATTATAAACTTTATAAACTCTGAATAAATGATAGCTTCACACACATGCACATGCAAACATACATAAACACACATACACACATGTACACACATGCATACATACACACACACACTGTGGCATATGGTAATACTGTTTAGCTTCAGATAGACAAGATCTTGGAGAGATTATAGGAGACTGTGAACTGTTTACTGGATAAAGCACACTGACATTAGCTCTTTACTTCTCCGTTCTCCCTGACTCGTCAATCAAATATTTGTTGACTCCCCCAATGTGTACAGAACACTTCTGGGTGTTTAGACAGACACTGAGTAGCATAAAACATTTCTTTCAAGAAATTATGACCTAGCCACAGATATATCATTCCCACCTAAGGAACAGGTATCTCTTTAGACCAACCGCAACTGGTCTTTTCTATTAAAGTTGTCAGTTCAGTAAATGAATCTATTTTCAGTTACCACTAAAGGCTTTAATCAAAATCCCAAATTGTGGTAGATTTTCATTCATTTACCCTGATTTTATTTTATTATTTATGAAAACCGCATACAATTTAGACTGACATAGTCACAGGGGGGAGACTCTGACCTGAAACTGGCAAGGTTTGAAGAGAGGCTGGCAAGCTCTGTGACCATGAGTAAATCACTTCCTGTTTTGAAACCTCACTTTTTATTTTTATGACCAAGAAGTCAAGAAAGAATAGACCATGGAGCCTCCTTGGCAGCTGCAGCAGATGACAGCAAATTTGTTGCCCAGAATATAAAGTTCTTTGAGATTTCCTCTTTGTTAATTAGTCAACCATGCTGATTTCTCAGCAATATATACCATACACTTCAGAACTATCATAATCTACATATATTTCATATGGGTATTCTTGGCCAAATGATCAAAATCATGAGTTATTATGTCCATATATTTGTATGCATGTGTGTTTGTGGGTGTGAGTGCATGCGTGTGCATATAGTAGCTGGGAATTGATACTTAATGTCTTCATTTATCTAACACTCCCCTTGTTAGTCCTTGAGAAATGCTCTCTGAACTTGGAGCTCAGCAATTTGGCGGGCATGGCAGGCAGACCTCAGTGATCTCCCTCTCTCTGTCGTCTGAACACTGAGATTGTAGGTACGCTGCTAAGTCTGTTTTTTTTTTTTTTTTTTTAACCTTCTGAAAACCTGACTTCAGGTTCTCTCATTTGCATGCCAAACAGTTTACTGACTGAATCATCACAACCAATGAATTACTTTTTAAAAGTTCTTTTTTTATCTATTACATCCTAAGTGCATTTTCCCCTCTTTCCTCACCTCTCAGCTCCCTACCCCCATTCTCTTCTTCTTCAGTAATACTTAGCACCACTCCTTGTATTAAGTAAGGCTGGACAAGGTTACTTACTAGGAGGAAAACAAAAACCACAACCAGACAAGAGTCATGGGCAGCCTCTGCTCCCACTGTTAGGAGTCCCACAAGAAGATCAAGCTACACAATCAAAACATATATGCAGAGGCCCTTTGTCAGACCCACAGAGGCTCCTTGATTGTTGGTTCTGTCTCTGTTGAACCCCTATGAACCTAGATTAGTTGGTTCTGTGGGTTTTCTTTGGAGTCCTTGACCTGCCTGTTTCCTGCAGTCCTTTCTTCACTGGTGATTCATGCGATGGATTGCCGATGCCCAACTGAACTCTTGCCCTTGAGGGCTGGGGATAAGGTGTCATGGAATCAAGTCATGGCTCAGACTACGGGAGCAGGTGACAACACCACAACAAACATTTATTGGTTCTCAGGAGGCACCCTTTATAACCTACACCCATGTGCCTTCCAAGTGGCAGTTCCCAATTGGCTGATTTTGCTTGCATCACCAATCTTTAGGATCTCAGTCAGTCTTCAATTAGGTCCTCATTTGAAAAGTTGCCTCCTCAGCTACACTCCCCCTACATTTATGCAGAGGTGGCCATTGCTTTGTAAGGGAGGCCTGCTGTTCCTCCTACAACTCCCTTCCCCTTTCACAGGATTCTCCATCTCTGCCTGCTGTTTGACTGTGAATTTTTCATCTGTTTCTAGCAGTTGCTGGATGAATCCTCTCTGAACACAATTATGCTAGGTTCCTCCTGTCTATGAATATAGCAGAAGACCATTAGGGAACATTTTATTGACCTTTTCTCCTGGTCCTACTTGGCTCTATCCTGACTCTCTGGGTTATATAGTATCTGGTTCCTGGTCCTCTAGGTAGTTTGAGGCATGGGCTCTCTCTCATGGAATGGTCTCAAGCTGGACCAGTCATTGTTTGACCATTCCCATAATTTCTGTGATACCTTTAACCCAGCATGTTGGAGGGAGGACAAATTACAAATTTTAAGTTGAAGGTTTTGTGGCTGCATTGGTTTCCTAATCCCTCCTCTGGAAGTCTTGTCTGGTTATAGGAGATGGTTGGCTCAGGCACCGTATCCTCCATTATTAAGAGTTTTATATAAGCTCGCCCTTGTAGATTCCTGGGAGTGTCCATTGCACTAAGTTTCTCTGTTCTCAACCTACCCAATCTCTCATGTTCCTGTTTCTAATCCACCCATACTCCCTTCCTCTTCTTTATATATTTTATTATGTCTTTCTAGAAGATTCAGGCATACCTCCTTGATCCCTTATGTAAGGCAAAAAAACACTATCAATAGGGTAAAATGGCATCCTACAGAGTGGGGAAAAATTTCAATGACCTCACTTCTAACAGAGGACTAATAGCCAAAATATATAAATAACTCAACAAACTAGACATAAAAAAACCAAATAATCCAATTAAAATTGAGTCACAGATATAAATAGAGAATTCTTAACAGAGGAATCTCAAAAAGTGAAACTCGCTTAAAGAAATACTCAATATTAAAAGCCATCAGGAATAATTTTTAAAACATAGGAGCTAAAATGTGGATCATTTCCTAATAAAACCACAATTTCTTCCTTTAAAACAAAATTTATTTTCATTATATTTTAAATAAGTTAAAATAAATAAGAAATATTTAAATGACAAACCAAATAAGTATATTCTATATATTATTAAGAAAATTATTTTAAAAAGCAGAACTTTATCATAATTATAAAGCCCTCAACATAATCTGTGTAAGCAGGATAGCCGCATACCTGAGAGTATATGGCCAGAACAAACTGAACTAAACTGTGTTTGATATTGGAGTTTATTTTAATGTTTCTTAAGTAAACAGAATTGAAATGGGTTGAAAGAGTTGGGTTATTCAAATCTTAAATATTAAAGGAACCAAAGTTAGGAGAATAGTGTCTAATGGGTCTATACTCCACGTTTTTTTTTTTTTTTTTTTTTTTTTTTTTTTTTTTTTTTTTTTTTTTTTTTTTTACATTTCTTCCAAAGCTATGAACAGAAGCCTGTTGTCCCTGGGATAGTCAGCAACTCAAGAAATGCCAGACACTTGCATTAGCTTATCTCTGCCTTCTGTTGACAAGAAGCTGCTGTTTCTTTTTCTAACTCTGTCACTTTTCAGCCTCTGGATCACTGATAAGTACATTCTGGTCTATGGTTGCATGGTTTCCTTGTCCATTTGCATCAGGAACCAGCTCTTAGACTGCCTGACTTCTAGTTTATGAGTTAAAGGTTCACACATACAAATTAAGAGAAACCATATAGTGGAGAATAATGTTTAGCCAAAACCAGCAATTGAAATTGAAATCAAAGCAACAGGCAAAAAAAAAAAAAAAAAAAAAAAAAAAAAAAAGCTACATCTTCGACAATATGCTGACATTCCATACATGAAGACATTTAATCAAAACAATCCCATGAAAATTATGCTACCCAAATTTACAAGGGTTTTTCCTGTTTGAAATAGGGAATTGGGTAGGTATGTTTAGAAATGAAGAGATTTCTGAAGGTCTTTAGGGTGAAAAGGGAAAGGAAAACATAGCAGTTTTGTCTGGCAACTGGCTAACGTCCAAGAACAATCAGCAAATTAGTAAATCTTTCCCATGTCAACCAACCTAATGTGCATTCGCAGGGGAATGCTTTAGGCTTTTCCTCAATGATGTCTTCATCAGAGCCAACTGCTGCAGTGAAGCCACCCTAACAAAGCCACAGAACTGAGCAACCACTGCCAAGTTGGCACAATTGTGGCTCCTGGAGGACAGCGACTATGTATTGCTCACAGTTCTGCCTCTCCTGATACTCTAAATCAACACTTATTTGGGGTACACTCATCAGAATGTCTTCAGATTCAGAAGTTGTTATTCAGCACACAACAAACAGCATCCTGAGCAGGGCGTCCAAAGCAGAGGTGAAAATGCAACGCTCACCCAATACTTAGTCTGGAGGGCTGGAGGATCTGTTATTAAAGCTTAATGAAGTGAATCGTCTGCTCAGAGATTGGTTAACTGAAAGACTTCTCCAACTTTGCAGAATCAGGCTTCTGCCGAGGAAGGTGCACTTCATAGGCAGGCATAATAATACAACATCAAATCTGCATCTTAATAAGTTCATAATTTGTCAGAAATGATAGAGGTTGTCTTTCACATCTACACCCCTATGCTGGCTGTTTTCCACTTTCTTTTACAGGTCGGCTTCCCAGACTGCCCCTGTTCTCACCTAAGAGTAACCTATAGAAAACACATCTCTTACGTTCCTGTGACTTTTGGTTACTGGCTGAAAGTGCTCACAGAACAGCCCCATTAGATGACTAAGCAGGCACAGAGACTGGAAAGTTTAACTGCTTTATTTCTTTCTTCTTAACCTGCAGGCATTCCAAGTTCTGGCTATGTCCTTAACTAAAGGTTTCTGAATTTTCAGGTTCAGGAAATGGATATTTTCCTCCTTCATTTCTTGAGACATACAACTTTAACATCTGCCTGTAATATATTGGATTCTTCCTTATAGAAATCCTACATCTGCATCCATGAAGAAAACCTATAGCGAATAAAGTAGACATTTTGAGTGTGCCATCTGTTGGTTGTTGAAACCATGACAGACAATACTATCAATAATATCATCCCAAAGTCCAGACAGACATCATCCCTAAGTCTATCAATACTTGTATTTTTGTAGCTGTTTAAAATACAAACATATACACACATGCATAAACACACATACACACAGATAAACACAAATACAAACATACACTCACACAACACCATACATATAAATGTATACACACATATACACAAAAACATACACATACAGACATACACATGTATGCACATGTCACACACACACACACACACACACACACACTCCTGTACACGCATATTGGTTAAACACCACTGATCTTTACTCTTTTGCTTTCAACTTTCTCTCATCTTTCAAAGGACTTTAGTCCCCTGTCTCTCTATCCATTCCTTAGTGTCAACCTGGAGCCATGATTCTTGTTCTTGCTGTTTCCTTTCTATAGCTCTCCAAACATGAAAAGCTACTCCAGCCAAACGGACTAGGAAGATTGAAAATTCCCCGTGATATAAGCTGCAAATGACATAAGTGACTCTAGCTAGCTGCAAGTGGCCTTGATACCACAGGCGGTGCCAAATGTAAATGAATGCTAATTTGAAAGCAGCTTTGTCATTTGAGACTAATGTGTTTTAGGAGGAAAAAAAATGCTAAGGGGTACAGAGATTTCTGATCATTCTTATCTGTGTCAGTTGCTTTGAACCTCTCAACTGACCCTGAAATAATCAGCACGTTTTTCTTTCATCTGCAGAATCTAAAAACAAATCTTTAAAGTTAAGGGAAAATGTTCACATTGGTTTAATTGCTGAACATATTCAGGGCTCACTGTATTCAAGAATTACTGTATGGAAGGTATTGTGTTTGATTGTATAGACTTCCAAACTAGTCAGAACACAATACCTACTTTCATGAACGTCATGGCTAATGACTATGACAGAAAGAAGCAGAGGGAAATATGGTGTGCCAAGAGCAGAAAGAGAGAAACCATCAAAACATCCCAAGAGCATAATAAAGGAGTTGGCAAGTTTGCTTGTGTGACCATGGGTCTTCCAGAGGCAATGTCTGAATTAAACTGTCAAGAGTAAACATGTGTAATGGCAAGCTTAGCAAATACACTTCCGTGCTCTGTGGCAAGTTCGAAATCAATAAGGTTGGAGCTTCTAGAATGCTCTCATGCGTAAGAACACTTTCTACACAAACCTGGGTTCAAGTCCCCAGCACCTAAGTAAAAAGCTGAGTAGGGCTCTCTACATGTTCATAACCCAGCACTGGGAGAGAAGTGAGACAGAAAAATGACACAACTTGCTGCTTGGCTGTCTAGCTCCAGATTCATTGGAAGTTACTCCTTTATGGGAAATAAGGAAGACAGAGGGTCATGGGGATGAAGACCCTGCTTTCCATGTGAACACACACACACACACACACACACACACACACACACACACACACTGTACTGGCTCATTTTTTGTCAATTTGACACAAGCTGGAGTTATCACAGAGAAAGAAGCCCTGTTAAGGAAATGCCTTTATAAGATCCAGCTGTAAGACATTTTTTCAACTAGTGGCCAATGGGGGAGGACCCAACTCATTGTGGGTGTTGCCATCCCTGGGCTGGTAGACCTGGGTTCTATAAGAAAGCAGGCTGAGCAAGCCAGGGAAAGCAAGCCAGTAAGCAACATACCTCCATGGCCTCTGCATCAGCTCCTGCTTCCTGAATTGCTCGGGTTCAAATCCTTACTTCCTTTGGTGATTAACAGCAATATGTAAGTATATGCTGAATAAATTCTTTACTCCCCAACTTACTCCTTGGTCATGATGTTTTGTGCAGGAATAGAAACCCTGACTAAGACACACTTATACACAGGCATGCATACAATCATACAATCACGAATGCATCCAATGCATGCACATACACACACACACAAACTCTCTCTCTCTCTCTCTCTCTCTCTCTCTCTCTCTCTCTCTCTCTCTCTCTCTCTCTCTCTCTCTGTCTCCATATATACCACACCATACCATACATACACCACATATATAAACACATCACATACAAACACTTACCCTACACACCACATACAAACCAGCATACACAATATATGCCATACCCTCACACACAAACCACACATACATCTAGATTATATATCACATACATGCACCATACACACTACATATGCATTCACACATGCACAAAAAAATCAATGAAATTCAAAGTACATGTGTAATTATTTCTTGTTTGTTTGTATGTTTAGGGGCTTGGCTGTTATTGTTGCTTGACAGAATTTTTCTTTTGTTTCCTAATCAAATCATTTTGTTCAGTCTCCCTTTGCATCCATTACAGACCTATGCCACCAAGCCTGTCAAACTTCTGTCTCATGAATAATTTCCCCCTGTATTTCTTTTCTGTTTTTGTTTCTACTCAGTCACCTGAGCTACAAAAGAGAACAAAAGCCTAGTAAACCACTCCAATGCCAAGTCTTGCCTCTTTCACTTTCTTAGTGCAATGGAAAGAGTAGTGGAGGGAGGTTAGGGCTGGACTTTGTTTGCTGATACAGGTAGACTGCTTCCTCTTCATACTGATAGGTGTTGCTCAAAAGTCTAAACTTTCACACCCGAAAAATGAGCCAAATTGACTATTGACTGCCTTATCTATTTTATCTTTGAGAATTCTTTATTTTGTTTTTGAGATTGTATAATTAAATGTAAGTAAACCATTTCTCTCTTCCCTTTCCTCTCTCCCAAACCTCAAATTTATGGCATCTTTTTTCACTAATTGTTATTACACACACACATAGACACACACACACACACACACACACACACACATTCCTGTTCAGTATGAATAATGTTACTTTCAGTATGTTTTCAGGACTGATTATTTGTTACTGGACAACCAACTGATGTGCTTGTCCCTGGGAAAGGCCACCTCTCACGTGTCCTAGATTTCCTCAGTTGCCTAGAGTTCATTATGTTTTCATACAATATATTTCTATCATGTTTACCTTCTCCCCTACCTCCTCTTAGAGCAACTATCTCCCTTCTCTATGCATCCAACTTGGTTTACCTTAGAACACACACACACACAAACACACACACACATACACACACACACACACTCACACACAAACACACACACAGACACACACACACAAACACACACTCTCTCACACACACACACACACACACACACACACGTCCATCTTGTGCTGCTCATATATTCTTGCAGATGGGGCCATCTATTGGGAATAATCCACTTACCTGAAGGGCCACAACCTTAAAGGAACCTAATTATCCCTTAACCAGCGCTATCAATGTTTGACTGTGTGGAACTCACGTTCAGTTAATTAATTTACAAAAAATATCTTATCTTTAAGACTCAGAAAACATGGAAGAAGAGGCATAAAGATTTTAAAAACCAGAGAACCACAGTTGTTGGGAGATAGTCTGTTATAAGAAAAAAATGGAGAGAGAAGATAAAGTAGAGGATGAGAATGCAGTTGGGAATTAAAAGTGTTTGGGAAAGTGGCAGTAGTAGCTTCTTTTCTAGTTTGCATAATCTGGTCAGCCAAGCATAGTTGGTTAAATTTACAATAACCGTCATGACATGACTTTTTTCCTATTGATCAGGCCTTACATCCAATTTGGATAACTGTTAGTTATCCCCAAGATATGATTACATATATATATGGAATATCTTCCCATGCTATTTACTGTTGTGGTCCATTGGGATAACATCTTGATAATTCTGTTCAGTTACCCTTCTCCACTAGTAGCTTGCATGGCTACCTCTGAGACCATGAGAGCTAGTCCTCAGTGAGGAGGCTTCCAGATCAGCTCTAACTTTCCAATCCTTTATCAATTTAATATATAATTTAATAACTTATTGTTTTAAATCATAGTGACTGCATCAAACTACAGAACCTTGGAAATTATTTCTCCATTAAAATAATGTTTTTAAAGCCCTTACCCATTGTCTTAGCTAATTTTCTATTGTTGTGAAGAGATGCCATGACCAAGGCAATTCACAGAAGCATTTTCTGGAGATTACAATTTCAGAGGGGTCGTCTATCACCATCATGATGTGGCATATGGCAGCAGAAATGCAGACGCGGTGCTAGAGCAGCAGCTAGAAGCTTGAATTTGATTTACAAGTAGAAGATAGAGAGGGGCAGAGGGCCAGGTATTGGTAATGATGTGGGTTTTCAAATTTCAAAGCCTAGCTCCACTGACACCTCCTCCAATAAGACCATACTTCCTAATCCTCTCTAAATAATCCCACCAATTGGGGATTAAGGACGCAAATATATAAGTCTATGGAGACCTTTTTTTTTTTTTCAAACCATAGCCATCCTTCAGAATACTCTCCAGGCTCTAGAAGGCACTTCTGTACTCTATGTTTAGGAGATAAATCAGATCCAACATATGTGAGAACATAAACTATGGGCAAAGGGATAACATCTGAAATGTAAATGCAGATAATTTCCAATAAAAAATTTGGGGGAAAAAGAATGCTGTAAATTGTTAAAAACTAGTTATACTGGTTAAACATAAATTGTTTTGTGAATTATTGGAAATGCTGTGGGATCCCTAGATTTTCTTAGGGCTCTCCTTTATTCTGAATAAAAATAAGATCAGATTACAACTCTATGCCCTAGCCAGCACTCATTTTTCTGTTCATTTCTATTTATTTTTGAATATAAAACAATTTTTGTACCATGTATAATGTATGTCATGCATTACAAAAGAGTTTTAGTATTGAGAAATGTTCCATTGTAACTATATATAGAGTAAATATTAGGCAGTAACTAAAACTTGAAAGACATTTTTTGAGAAGGCTGAAATAAAATTATTAACAAACTTACATTTACACCCACATCTTCTTCAGTCACTGTCTCAGAGTACTGGATAAACCAAGCTTCCAACAACTGACTCAGGATTAACTCTGGCTTCCCATAGTTGTAACAAATTACCAGATGCTGATAAATATACAAAGAAAAAGGGAGATCTTCTCTCAGGGATGATCTCAGACCACCATTGACTGGTTCCATATTTTTGGCCCTTAAGCAGAGTAGTAGAACTGCACAGCAGGGCATATGTGATCCTGCAAAGCTCCTACAAGCCAAGAAGAACAAGAGGCCTGAGCCTGCATAAGTATAAGACTAAGATGCTTGCAGCCAACCATCAGACTGAGCACTGGGACCCCAGTGGAGGAGTTAGAGAAAGGACTGAAGAAGGTGAAGGGGTTTGCAACCTCATAGGAAGAATAACAATATCACTAGCCAGACCCCCAAAGCTCCAAGGGACTAAACCACCAATCAAAAAGTACACATGGGGACACCCATGGCTCCAGCTGTATTTGTAACAGAGGCTGGCATTGTCTGACATCAACAGGAAAAGAAGTTCTTGTCCTGTGATGGCTCATTTTCCCAGTGTAGGGGAATGCCAGGGTGTTGATGTAGGAGTAGGTGGGTGGGACAGGGAGCATCCTCATAGAAGCAGGGGAAAAGAGTATATAAGAGGGGGGAACTATCCAATAAAAAAGACAATTAAAAAAAAGTTTAGCTTCTTCAAGGACACTCCACCAATGACCTAACTTCCTCTTCCTAGGCTACTCTTCCTGAAAGTTTGACTACTTTCCAACTACAACAGCTGGGAACCAAGTCTTAACACCTGCAGCATCAAGGAACACTTAAAATTCAAATCTCAACAGCCAATGATACACAGGTAATCAAGAAAACAGGAAGAACAATGTTCTCGTATGTCAGTATATTTAAATTAGGGTACCCATTCCTCTGATTTTATAATAATAAAATGTATATGCATGTGACAGTCAAATGTATCCAATCTACAGGAATTGACAGGCATTGCAGCACAGTAGAGTAGTAATTACTAATAGTGTAGAATGTTCAGTGTTTACTGTATGAGGATGATACCAAACAGTGGTAAAACGACTCACTTTGTAGTGTCAAGGGAAAGTAGTTCAACTTCCTCATCCCTTTCCCCCAACTTACTCCTTATACCACAATAACTGCAGAGAGATGAATCTTTAGACATAAGCAAATACCATAAAGAATACTGACGCCACTGAAAATGTTTCCTGTTCTGCATGTAAGATTTTGCTCTAAGATGTTAAGTTTTTGAATAGTATAGTTATTTGATCAGAGGAAAATGCTGTCATCCTAAATAATAACATTAAACTTGAGTTATATGCTACTATGAAACTATACATGTTGGATGATTTATCGTAAGCCAGAAAAGTACCAGTAGCTTGGTTGGCATAGTGGCAACATTGGGAGGCATGGTAGACCTCTGTGAATTCAAAGCTAGCCTAGTCCACATATCAAGTCCCATTGTGGTGTTGTGGTTCATGGATACACAATATCATGAAGAGTTTAAAAATTTTAAGGACCTCCTGAGTTCAAACCCAGCTATTTCAATCACAGGCTGTATGATCTTTGTACAATACATCAACTACTCTAATCTTTCTTCCCTGAAAAATGAGCATATGGTATTGTGTATGTCATAGTCATACTAAGAGGCTCAACATATTGAGTACTTATAAGGTTTTAAAACAATGTAGGGGTTTAATTAGAGTTAAATGTGTTTGTTATTTTTCTATTCCTAGGCTTGTAAATGAAATAATCCATTAGTTTGACATCTCTAAACTGGGGCCATAAAATTGGAAAATAAAATTTGAAGGACCTCGTGTCGCTAATATCCTTACTCATTTACCTGACTTTCACAGGATCTAAATTGGTTTTTGAGTATTCACACAATTAGCTATAATACATGCTAAAAACAATTGTAACTTGTTGCTTGGCTTGTATCCCATATCCATTCACAGTCCCTCTCTGATGTCCACACTCAGTTCTCTGTTTTTTTTTTTTTTCCAATATAAAACAAAAGAAAATTAAAATGAAGTGGTGCTTCACCAGCCTGTCTTCTCTTGCCAGAGGAGCAAGACAAATGAAGGGCTTGTTGTTCATCTCAAGACAGCCTCCACAGAGCCTGAAGCAGAGCTGTCAGCATTGTCCTGCGATGCCAGGGAATTGCTGCGAGTGCCACTGTGCTGGTGCCAACTTGCTGCCTGTGCTTTTGCAGAAGCTACTCAAAGTTTCTGGCAGTTTTTGTACTTCCTCCGGAGGCTCATGAGGGTGCATCAGATGTGTGGTCTTCTACCTCCCACTCTTGCTTTTGCCTTCCCTGACAGGGAAATTGGGTTAGCCTCTCCATTCCTACATGCCGCAACTGCTGATCCCAGTAAAGCTACGCTGCCTTGAATGGAATAATTGTATTAGAAACTTATGATAGTCCATGGGAAACATCCAACAAATAAACATTTCAAACTGTAGAAATTAATAATTCTTCAAATATGCAAATGCACAGCTTCCTTCAGAAGCACTAAGACCACTATTGTTAGCGTGGAAACAAAGAGAAAAGAATAAAAATTTAAAAGCCAGTAAAAGACACTAAAACTAAATCCTGTAGGAGAAGGGTTGGGAAGCAATATGGCACAGAAGAATGGTCTGGCAGTTAATTTTGTATGTCTACTTGGTTCCTTGTTGTTTACCAAACACTAGGCTTTAGGTTGCTGTGAAGGTATTTAGATTTTACTAATGTGTACTGACCATACACTTTACCATGTGTTACCCTTCATACGTGTGTGAGCACTGTCCAGCAATATAATGGCCTTAATGTAAAGACTGATTCTCTCCCGAAAGGAAGTATGCCTTAAGACTGCAAGAATCCGGCCAAAATTTCCAGCTGGGTGGACTGTCCTTCAGGCATCAGACTCAAGACTGCAGTAGTTATGGCCACCTGCATATCCAATATGCTGGCCTGTCTGTAATATTTAACATTTGCTGGTCCTTTCACTCACCCACTCACATCAACCAAATCCTAAAGTCAATCCGCCTGACACATACATGAACACAAACATAGAGGTCCCACTTCTCTAAAGAAAGTTAATTATATTATGTAACACAAAAATGATTAAGTATATTGGGTATTGGTGTACTAACAACCCTCATCTCTGGTCAAAATGATGTCCAGTGTCAGGTGTAATACTGCTTTTCATTCTTGCTTCTGGGTAGAATTATTGATCTGTCACTCAGAGGCTTACTGGTATTTTTGAGGGACTAGATCATACTTTCACAATAGAGGGAGCAAATATCACAGACTTAATATTACTGAATAGCTGATTTTTCCCTAAAGGGTTGTACTATATGGGAACAACACAAACATGAATGTCATAGACGTAGCAAATGTCTGTGCTGTGGCATTCTGATATAGCTGTGTCTGGGACCACGCATACTCTGAATGCTTGCTTGGGGTCAGTTTCAGGTTCACGACTTTCTTTGTACAATGCATTGCTGCTACACACACCCTGTCTTCTAGTTTAGTCAGTTGTATAGTACTCAAGATGCAAAAGTCATTGTCATCTCAGAGTCACTTGTAAGTTGATTAGTTGTTGTTGATAGTTTGTTCTATTTAGTCTTTAAGTTTTCAATTTTGATTGGCATTTATTAATTATATAAGCCAGTGAGTTTAATTATGACATTTCATATGTGCATGTAATATTGCTTGATTGTTTATCTTCATTCTCCTATTACTGTGACCTGATCTACATTTCAGTCACCCCTTTTATCTACAAGCCTTCTTTCTAATTTCACGATTATCTCTAATATTGTATAAAATGTGGAACTTCATTATCACCTGACTTTTCCATGTTGAGGCTTGATTTGGCTTGAGCTTGCACATTATGAGTACTATCACAGTTGCTGTGAGCTTCCCTGCTGTGTCTGGAAGGCATTTTAGTAACTTAGTGCCTCTGTGTTTTACACTCTGTTTTCTCTTCTGTAATAATCCTTGAGTCTTAGAAAAATGAACTGTGATAAAAATGTCTTGCTTATGATTGAGTATTCTGCTATCTCTCATTCTCTAAATTATGACCAATTGTAAGCTTCTGAAAACAGAAGCTTTTCTGATGAGGGTTGAGAAATACATTAATCTGAATCATTTAAATTTGATATCATGGCTATTTTGCAGAATAATACTAGTAGGTTCTTCCTTATGAATATGACTTGTATAATCAGAAGTTCTTGGCCTGACAATTATATTAAGTATGGATTTCATCTAGTGGAGTGGGACTTAAATCTAATTGGAAAATAATTGGTTACTCCCAAGATGTCCTTGCAATTATTTCTCTGGTGGGAAAAATCTAATAAGAACAGTATTTGTCCACATTACTTTGAACCAGATGCAATGATTACATAGGTTTTCTTCTTCAAAAAAAAAACTCTTGGCTCCAATATTACATTTTCTATTACTCGTTTTCTTTGAAACTGTAAATTTTGTAGTCCCTTTTGTCCTGAATTCTCTTTTTAATGGTAGTCCTGTGTAAGAGTTATTACTAATGACCATGCAACAGAGTCGGTATTAGTCTGTCTTGAAATCTCCTCAGCCAAGGAAACAAAATTCATATTTTTCAATTTAGCCTCACGTAAATTCTTAGGACAAGCACAAAAATTTATTTGTATATTCTTTGGTGTTTTCCAAAATATCCAAGAAATGTCTGTATTCCAGTTGCTAATATTGTTCCTGTCTGAAGTTTGGAACTGGGTTTCTGTGATCCACATTACTTCCAGTTTCTATTAGAATAGCTCATTGAAACACACTTATAGTATTAAACCATTTCTCTAGTCCAAACACAAACATACAAACAAACAAAAACCAACCAAACAAACAAATATGATCTGTTTTTTCACAAAAATAGCCCATGACAAAGAAAACCTTTGAAAGAAGATTTGGGGGATTGCAGTTTTAGATGGTTAAGAATTTCTGACCATCATGGTAAATAGCACAGAAACAAGTAGGCAGGTCTAGCACTGAGGTCGTAGCTGAGGCTCACATCTTAATACACAAGCATGAGCAAAGAGAGAAAACTGGTAATGGTTTGGACTTTTAAAATCTCTTAGCCTGCCCTTCTGTGACAAGTCCATATTTCTGAATCTTTCTCAAACAGTTCTACCAACGAGGGACCAAACATTCAAATATATGAGCCTGTGAAAACTATTCTCATATGAACCAGCACACATACGTTGTATTTATTTGGGGAAGATATAACAATTATGTTTTTCACCAGTTCTTTGACTTAAATAGAGCTCACCAGATTGGGTTCTAATGATTAAAATTTGCACCAATTCCAGGCATATAAATTCATGTTTTCCATTACGGTGGCAAAACTTCTATGATGTATAAAAAGAAAACAAAGTGGGCTTTGGTCATAGTTTCTGAATTTTCAGAATGTGGCAACTTTATCCTATTAACCTGGATCTGGAACAAATAACACAGTGCAGAATCTTCTTACTTTATGGTAGCTAGAAAGCTTATAGAGAAACAGAAGAGGCCAAAATCCTAATGGCTTTTCAAAAATGCCTCCCACTGGCCTGACTTCTCCCACCAGGCCCCACACAGTTCCATTATATTCCAGTTAATGCCATCAGTTGACAGTAAGGCCTTCAATAGACAACTTTTGAGAGACATTTCACATTCAAATCATAGCAGCATTATATGACGCAAGAGTTTTTTTCCCTCCCTTACTTTTCCTTGTTATCCAGTACTAACAATGGGATGAGCTGTCTGTATATCAAGCTGTTTTTACATCTACATCATGAAAAATGGCACGTGCATGGATATTCTGTGTTAACCCATTTTATATTGGAGTAGTGTTTTCTGAAGCAGTTAACACGTAAAGCCAAGACCTATTTTTGAGTATCTGTGTATATTTTTGAGCATCTGATGAGCTGAAGTCTCTTGCTCAACAATTCACTTGAGAAAGCTTAATTGAAACTATAATACTTGTATTCCAGAACATTATTAAATGCTTATTTATAACTTTTACATTTAAATAATAGTTTTATTGAGTATAGCTTATATATATTTTATGTGCATAAACAAAAATATAAATTTGTTTATAATTTCGTTCCCTGAGAATGTTGCAAGCAATACTAAGCTGGGTTTTTGAAGGGAGGGTGCACTAATTATCACTATAGAGAAATGTGAATAAGTCAGAATATTTATGTTTTATGGGTATATTGTCATTACATTTATAAACAAAGTCTGCGTTCTAAAGTCAAGTAAAAATGTATCATATATTTGGTTTTTATCATTCTACACACCATGCTGTTTCAAACTATAGATTTAATTTTTTTTACTTACAAAGAAGATTATAGTTATATTTGTATGGTGGACAGAAATTTAAGACCAATGCAAATATTTTACATGCTAAACCCCAGAATCTGCCATTATAGAAAGCCATCTCTCCTGGGATAATAAACTTTGTACATGTCCCAGTTTTTATTAAAACGTTTATATCGATGGACCAAATGCAACTATATCAGCCATTTCAATCCCAGTCTTGACAGGTTAAATACAGAAGTCAGAGAGATTAGAATTAAGAAGAATTTGACATGATTGTAAAATCTGTATATGATGTCTGTGAGCAGTCTCTAAAAGATGAGTGTGCTCTACACCTAACAGCCAGAAAGAAAATTTCTTTTACCTGGAATAACAAAAATAGAGTCTTGACAACAGTAAGAATAACCCGAAAGTAATTCTTTCCCATATGAATGAGCCAGTGCTCAACACCTTTATGTCAGTCCTTTGAAACCTATTCAGAGGACCCAATTGAGTTGTCCTGGATTTCCAGCCTTTATAGTCTATTGAGTGATAAATGAATGTTGATTTAAGCTAATTAATAAAATGTTTGGAATTTTTAGACAGCAAAATGAGTAGGTTTTGTGCTGGATATGATAGTACCAACCTGCAATCCAAACACATGGGCAGTTGAAGCAAATGGATCAGAAATTCCGTTTTTCTAAGCTACACAGAAAACTTAAGAACACCCTGGGCTCCATGGGACTCAGCCAGAAATAGAGAAAAAGAGAAAGAGTGGAGACGAAGAGAGGAAGATAAGGAGAGAGAGAGGGAAGTATTCAAGAAGGAGAGGAAAAGTAAGGAGAAAGAGCTTTTAAAGTATTTATTCATTTTCTTTGCTTGCAGACTCACTTCATTTAATCATGGAAATCTCTAATTCTGTTTCTTAGGACATTTTTTAAGTTGGTGAGCCTCCCTTGTTACAGGTGTTCCCACTAGAAAGCTTCGTTCCTCTTGCTGTCTTCATTAGTGGATTGCAATGACTTCTATGTTGGGTATCTCCTTCAGTTGTCAACATATAGCTTCTGCATTTCTTAATTTCTACTCTATACTGAAAAATAGCTTGTGCTTTTTAAAGACAATGCTCTACATTTGCTCCAGATTGTTCTGTGGCACCTTGTAATATTTTTTTCTAGCAAATGTTCCTATCTCCATTCCCTTTTTTTCATCTGTAGTATTCCTCCATAGTGCTTACACCTTCCATGGTTTATATCATTTTTATATGACAACTGTTCTCCTTAGCCCAGCAATTTGGGAGTGATCTGTGTAGGAAGAGAGACCAGAGCTTCAGAATAATAGACATCTTCCCTGGTACACTGTGAGATTTCTTTCAGTTAAAGGTTGTGCATGTCAGTGAATTGATTTTCCTTTTCTACTTTCCTAGCAAATGTGAATTGTCAAACAACACAAACATTGCCTCTTTACTCTGCAGCTTTCCTGCAAAGATGAAACGGGATTCTTTCCAGCATCATCTTCAAACAGAACAGAAGTCCACATATTCTATCTTCCTGCCGTGGATAAGGTATTATTTATATTTCCACGTGGACTGTGCCTTCTCCCTTTAAAGCTGCTGCTGGTTGGTTTGAAATATCTTTCTGCAGACATTCTAGGCACTTTTCTCAGCCATCTTCCTTCTTCATTAAGAACAGTGTTTGAGTTTGAGCTAGAGCAAAGTCCAGTGTGGATAAAGAGAGTTTGACCAGGTGGGCTTCCTTCCCTTCCTGTTTGGGGTTTCTTTAAATAGGAGATGAAGTCAATCTTTTTTTTAAGCATCTACATCTCTTATAACACTACTTCTACTGCCCCATACATACAACCATGAAAACATCATAAAAGAGGGAGTGAAAACAGTGTAAAAGCCAGAGAGTGCAGAGAGTTTCTTTGTTGTACAGTTTTGTGGCTATGAGAGTGGGGCGGGTTGCTTTGATATAACGTTTTGTGGCTATGATGTGGCTCTAGCACAGATGAACTCACAGAAGTTAAAAATTTCCCCAACAGTGGGAAAATGGAACCTAAAGAGACCACCTACAGTAGATAGTCAGGACCCTAGTTGAGGAAGGGGGACTTCCAACCATCATTAAAAAATTTTAAATCAAAATTCTTCCTATCTAAAGAAAATTCAGGGATAAAAATATAGCAGAGACTGAACAAAAGGGCACCCAGTGACCAACCTAACTTGGGATCCATCCCATGTGGGCACAACAAATTCTGACACTATTACTGAGGCCATATTATGCATGCAGACAGAAGCCTGTCATGGCTGTTCTCTGAGAGGCTCTACCAGCAACTGAGAAAAATGCAGATACTTTCAACCAACTATTGCAATGAGGTCAGGGACCAATATGGAAGAGTTAAAGAAAGGACAGAAGGAGCTGAAGGGGATTGCAACTCCGTAGGAAGAACAACACTGCCAACCAACCCAGACACCTCAGAGCTCCTAGAGACTAAACCAAAGACCAAAAAGCATACATGGACTGGTTCATGGCCCCAGACATATGTGAAGCAGAGAACCGCCTTGTATGGCTTCAGTGGGAAAGGATCTGCTCAAACTTATGGAAACTTGATACACCAGGGAAAAAAGATGGGAGTGAAATGGAGTGGGTGGGCAGCTGGGGAAGCACCTTGTCACTGGTGGGGGAAATGGGATGAAGAACTCTGGGAGGGGGAACCGGGAAAGGGGGCAACTTTTGGAATGTAGATAAATAAAAATAATTGAATAATTGAATAATGATAATAATAATCTTCTAGCATCAAGACAGGCATTCTCTCAGAGATCCTATTCCTTACTCAAGAGCTATTGACAATTGCCAGGTGCTAGAGTAAGTAATGTCACTGAGGGGAAGGCACTTGAAAGTCAACTATGCCTCAGTGGATGTTCACATATCCTTGAATGTTAAATTTCAGAAATATTAGCATAGAGGCACTATGATTGCATTTGTTCTTACTGAAATTATAGACTCTGAAGGATGATTGTTATCTAGTAATTTCCAATCCATCCAAATGCCTTAATGTTTTTCTGCATAAGGGGAAATGCAACAATAGAAATAATTGATGGAAAAAACAAAATCCCTGTGATCAAATGTTGATTGTTAAAAATGTGATTTGGCTAGAAGAACAACCTTTGCCAAACTTCCCCCAAAACAGTTTCTTTAAAAACACAAAAAGATCAGTTTGTCTTCACTGTTTATTAAGATCTCTTGGAGGCTTCCTCAAGTGCTCACTTTGGTCCTCTCACTAAAAGCATGGAAACCATGTGAAAAGTTGTGTTCCATAGTTTAGCCATTTTTACCTGACAGTGCAGAGAATAGGGTTTCACTGGTATATAGGTTTTCCAAATTCAGACTGAGATTGTTAATGAACTCTTTGTAGAACTGCCTTATTTATTTTTTATTTCTTTCGTCATTTTTCTGATTGTCAATTGATTTTTTTCAGTTGGTTTTATTTTATTTGACTATATCAGCAATAATTTCATTCCTTGGGAGCATCAAAATTTATCAAACAGTTCCTTGGGATCCTTCCAGTGTGTTCCAACAGCCTTGGAAGCAGTATGTGCCAAGTCACATCTGCTACTGTGTATGTTCACCATGGCTTTTATACTGTGAGTATAATGCAATGTACCTCATTAAATCAAGACAGAAAAAATTGAAGTGCTGTAATAAATTACTTGCAACATGAAGTGATCTTGGGAGATGGCAACAAAGTAACAGCACAAGAATAAAGTCACAGTCCAGTGGAGACTAGATGAGCCCTGGACTTTAGAAAGCAGTCCTTATGGGATTATTCAAGAACAAAAATCAAAGTTATCCCAGAAGGTACCATCCAAAGTCTAAGTAAAAAGCCCATAGAGATCTACAATAAACCCACTGTCTATACAATAAATAAAATACTTATGCATTTATTGGCATTTTTTTCTACCATATACCTTTTAGAAGTAACAATGGAAAGACCAGAATACAGACCTTAAATGCCTCCCAATACTCATTTCACCGAATAAATGCTTTTCCTCAAGACTTGAGGCCAAACTGTGTATTAGGAGAAGAAGCTGCTCAGGGGCTGCAGAGAATGTACACAGTACTTACAGCACCATATATGAAGCCCTTCATGGTGGACCAGACACAGCAGAGGTCAGCCTTGCACAAGGATAAATTCTCTTGGAATTTCTTCTTAAGCAAGTCAATAGAAAACATGGATTTACCCTTAATTTTTTTTCTTTTTCTTTCTTTTTTTAAATTTTTCTTAGAAACTTTTGTTTCATGTAAAATCATTGACAGATTACATAAAGCCTTTTGTGCTTTTTCAAGTTCTTTCATGTGCCTTAGAAACATTTATTTCATGATATTATTGACAGGTTCTATAAAGCCTTTTGTGTTTTTAAAGTTCTTTCATGTGCCTTTGGTTTTCCATATAGATTGTAAGCTCGTGGAGCTTGTCTCATGGACAGCTGTCAGGGAATGTTGTAGAACTAGAATAAAAACATTAAATTAGTGTGTGGGAGGAGAGAGAAGAATAAGAATAAGAATAAGAAGAAGAAGAAGAAGAAGAAGAAGAAGAAGAAGAAGAACAACAACAACAACAACAACAACAAGACAAACAAGAATGAGAAGAAGAACAAGAACAAGAACAAGAAGAGGAATGTGATGATGATAAAATATTCATGGGACATGAATGTAAAGAAAAATGAAATTCCAGAGATCAGCAAACCTAGGGATGAAGTTAAGAGGAAGCTCTTTCAACTTGATGCCATTTGCAGGGAGTATGATTTGAGTTGGGTCCAGGCCAACACACATCAAACTTCAGAATCCAGATCAGAAACTGTGGTGTTTGTCTTACAGTCAGCCATAGACAAGGATTCATGTTGAGGCCTGACAGTTCAGTGTTTCAGAAAGATCACTGTAGTCCCCTCTTAGAGAAGTACAAAACTGAGGCAGAGAAATGAGCAAACAGGCATGTTAGTAATGTAAGTCCAGGCTCACAGTGTTATTAAGACTGAGCAGATACTTAAGCTGAGGAGCTTACTGACCATATACCATGAATGGGAAGAAAACTATGATACTCTGGAACTCATTTGGGTTACTCAGTCCAGTGAGTATTTCTCTGTTCTGGGACTTTAGACACACCTCATAAGCTGCCCCTATTTGGCATGTGAGCAAACTCTGCTTTCATTCTAGTTATCACTTTATGCTGTTGTAGTTAGCTAATTCCACACAATAAAATGTGATTATACCTTGATTGATATACTTAGTTGAGTGTCTTTCATCTGTGTTTTGATGTTGGCCATTTCCTATCTGAAGCCAGTTCTGACTACACCAGCAAACACAGGTTGTCTTTCCCCTAAGTTCATTTTGAATTGTCCAAACTTTCATTATTATCATGATCCGTTGCAGTTGTCTGAATCTATGATATATTTGTTATACAACCTTAAGGGACATTATCATTTTTACTATATATCCTGTCTTAACTAATATGGAAGAGACATGTTATGCTGATTTCATATTGACTTTGATAATATTTCTGTTGTTACTGCTGCAATCCAGAAAGAAGACTTTTTCTGGTGCAGGTAGGGCTAAGGTAATAGAGACTCCATATTTCTCAAGTCTACTGCACGTATGTGTATGTATTAGTTTAAAAGGAGAAAAACTATAACAGGAAATGATACTAATGACTCTGTAAGGCAAGCCCTTTGGAATGCCCTTCACATCCTATGGAGGTGTCGCCAATCAGAAACTAAAGCTGAAACACAATAATTTATTCAAAGTAGCTCTGACACTCAAACCTTTCTTGTCTTCATCTATATAATTATGTGTATTATTCTCTCTCTCTCTCTCTCTCTCTCTCTCTCTCTCTCTCTCTCTCTCTCACTTCCCCAAGACACTCCTGCCTCTTTACCATAGCAGGCCAGAAGCCTGAAAAATCAGAGATGGAGGGTCTATAGAAATCCACAAATGAGAATTCCCTGGTAGAGGCATCCCCTCTTCACATCCCTTCTTGCCAGCCTGGCCTTCTGATTATGTCTGGGTGCTCTTTCTATCAAACTTCTGTCTTGTATCAATTTTTAGCAGCATGGATAATTTATTGCATCTAGGATGATAGAAACCCAGCTTTATACATCATTCAGCTTGCAAAAGATGTGTAGCTTCAGCTCCTTAATGGTGTCATTTTGGCTGAATGCTATTAACAGATTACCCCTGCCTGGGGCAGTGGAGCATGTGCAGCAGAAAGATAACCTTGTGTTCGTAATTTAATATTAACTGTTTTCTCCGTAGTACCTCTTTCCAGTACATTAACAACAAACCAATATGGCCTTGTCCCCTGCGGTCATAGTCTTCAGAAAAAAAATGGATTACATGATAGCAAGTTCCTGAAGATTTCCAGTGAAGTATTACAAATCACTCAACACCCGATCTGTAGAAATGAAAAATAAACAGGCTTAGATTCAATCAAATTTAATTCCTCCAATTTAGCTTTACCGCACTTCAAAGGGCGCTCTTATTAATGTCTTGGTGAACAAATTTAACAGTCATTTCCCCCTTCCTATACAAAAGCCTCCAGTTGTGTTCAACATATAGTGAGATCAAGAAACTGGTTTATTTCATTTTATTATGTTACTTTATTTTTAGCAAGTACTTGGTCACAGTTTGATATAAAAAGTGTAAGCCATTTACAGAAAACTCTTTATGAAATTTTTATCCCATTCCATTTCCAGGAGCTAAATTTCTATCCTGCATTAGCTATCATAGCATGGGAGTATTAGTCCTCTCCCTCTGCAAGCAGTTCAGGGCAAGGCTATCGCTTGCCACCACTCACAGACGCCGGCATTATGAATTTATCTCATCTTCTGCAGCAAGTGCCAGGTCCAATTCATTCCTTTAGGCTACTTTACTAATAACCTATTCCTTATCAGGGCCTCCTCTCCTCAGCTTGTGATCAAAGACCCAATTAATGGAATGGAGAAAGGTGAAGCATTCAAATAATGGAGACAGCTGTTTTTCTCTGTTAGAGAAAATCCATTTGTATTGTTATTGCACGCGAATGTTCCGTGGCTCCTGTTTAATTCAGTCTTCCTTCTCTTCCTGCCACTGATGTAACAAAAAAAAAAAAAAAAAAAAAAAACCTACAATGAACTCTGAAGAGAATGGCAGAAACATCCCCATGTTTCAACTAAGACTGGGAGTTACCAACTCGAAAGCAAAGTTTAAGGTGATAAAGAGAGGAAGTGTCCAACAAAGACGGTATCAAAAAACATTTTAAAATCTTTGTAAGCAGCATTCTCTAGCCTTCATTCTGGGATTTTTGTGGTTCTTCGGTTTCTTCCATAATGTTTTGGGGCTCAACTCTCGGCTTCAGCAGAGCTGACACTGATAAGATCTGGAGTTCCACATCAGTTGAAAAGTAATTAAGGTAGAGAA
Source organism: Micromys minutus (assembly GCF_963924665.1). NCBI lineage: Eukaryota > Metazoa > Chordata > Mammalia > Rodentia > Muridae > Micromys > Micromys minutus. Next base: position 18,371,928 of record NC_137961.1, on the reverse strand, counting down.
TAATCATAATTGGCCAGCAAGGACATATTTATCAATGTTATGCACGTCTGCACTCAGGAACCATTTTCATGTGAAGTTAAGGGGACAATTTTTCCAGTACTTATAATATTTACCCTGAACCATGTTTTAACTTCTATTTCTGTCTTTAAACATGTTAAGCATTTTCTACCTTTAAGGACACAGATGCCTTTCTTACCTGAGTCTCCAACATGAAAATACTTTATCAGTGATTCTTGAGAAAAGAAAAATATAGCTTTGACCAGAGCTATATTGTTCCTCTGCTAAGAATTTTGACTTGTCTATAAGTGTTCTTTTTTTTTTTCTGCTTGGCTAGGGAACAGGAAAGATCAGACTTCTTAGTCTTAGAGTTAATGGTACACTGTCTATATTTTCTCTTAATAAAAACAGGTCAGATGCAAATCTTGGAAGAGAAACAAAGACAGCCCTTTGCTCAGACTGCTGTGGAACATATTTCCTTGTAAGGGTCTAAATCCAGGATTGGTTTTGGTTTTGTGAAATAAGAAAAGAAACATGTACATTGTTTTTTCTCCCCTCAGGAGAATTCCTTTGGAAAGCCAGGATGAGAATCACATATTTGAATTCCTGCCTGAACACATATAACTAGCAAAACAAACATGTACAAATCTATAGTATATGCAATGAATAGAGACAGCAGAATTTTAAAGAGCTGTTCTCCCAAGCTAATAGGTCACAGGGGATTCCCATGTGTGTGAGTATAACTGTGTGTGTGCATGTGTGTCTGTGTATGTAGAAACATTATGTATTTGCATGCAAAATGAAAATTTAAAACAAGACTTGGGGGAATATGAATAATCTGTATACAACATAGAGTGATATTTTTATATTATCTTTTCTTGACTTCAGCCTTTGGAAACAAATGAACAAAAATGTAATTGGCCTTTTATATTTGTGTTGCAAGAAAGTAAAGTTTCCTTTATTTTAAGGTTGTGGGTTAACTTACTTTTTTTTTTTCTTGCCCAAAATCTAAAGCAAATAAATAGGAAATAAGAACAAATCACCTTTCTAAAAAAAAAGACATAAAATAGTTAAAGCAGAATTATCAATGATTTCCCACAGGCATATTAAAATACAGAGACACTGGTGTCAATGGAGTAGAAAACAAAAGCAAATATGAAACGCACCTTCAGTCCTGTAGCAGCAAAAGCAACATTTATAAACCTTTGCATGTATTTTACCTTTATGAAGACAATAGTGGGTATATAATAAATTTTCACTATCAATCAGAATTACAGGGTAAGTACCTCCTTTTTTACTAGAAGGATCTTATCGGTTATGAAAGCTGGTTGTGTTGGGTGATAAGCATCCAAAATATCAGGGCTTGAAAGAATTTACTTCTCAGTGGACTGAAAAGGGTGTGTGACCACATGTGTTAGGGGCATAGAAAGAGCAATGCTCTGTTATCCCATGTCATCTTTCCCACACAATGCTTCAGGGTCCACCAAAGCATATGGGAGACTCTGGGCAGCATGTCACGTAGCAATGAATACTCGATCCAGAAAGGATCGGCATCCCCCCTCCCACTCACAGTTACTCATAAAAACAAGTCATATGGCCAGAACTACGATCAAGGACATCCTATGCCCTAAGGCAGGGAAAGGAGCCTTGGTGAGTGATACTGTCCACCCCAGAAGCTTCTTGCATTTGTTTCAAAGTTTAAGAATGGAAGAGATACATACTGTTCTGCTTTCAATATCCCATCACACACACACACACACACACACACACACACACACACACACACACACACACACGTGGCATAATAGCACAATGTTGAGAGAGCCATATTCACAACTTCTTTTCCCAAGATAGACGTGAATATAGAATATTGAGGAGAGATGTTAGTCTCTACCACCAGTTCTGTGATGGAGAAACAGGCGCTGTGCTACAGATCCACCTTCCTGTACAATATGAAAACCTTAACTGTGCTTAGAGAGACGTTTCCTCATTCATGTCTGCTTGGTTCATTGAACAAAAGCATATCATGCTCACCATAATTTTAGCTAGGTAATATTATTGGAGTGAGGGTATTAAGAGTCTCTTGACTTAGAATACTCCAGTCTTAAATCAATATTATTTCCTTTGCTCCCTTCAGTTTCATAGACAGGATTAAAGACCTAGCACAGCTAGACACTAATTCACTTTCCATATCAAAGATCAGAGAGAAGCATTTTCCCAGCCATCAAGAAACCCAATTTAGAGAAAGAACTGGAATGCAAAATGTCTGAGAAAAGAAAGTGCAGAGCACTGAGCACCACCTGTTTTGTACCCTGCAGACGCCACCAGTGATGGTGGCCAGGATCCTAAACATTCAACATCAAGCACCTCTGTGCATGTTCTTGTTTGATTTTCTTATTTCTATCTTTTATTTTTTATCATGTAAGTGATAAGAAAGTTGAAGAAGTATTAACATTTTTTTCTTCCAACTCAGGTCTATGTTCTCTTTCTCTTGCTCCCCCAACAGCTCTGCAACCAACAACTTGCCAGAGAACCCAGGCCATAACCCACATACTTCTGCATCCAGCAACAATTGCCTAATATCTGATCTTCCTATGGCTCTAACTACCTTCATCTTCTTTACAACTTCTTATTTATTTTATCTTTATTCCCATCATGCAGTCTGATCTCTGAAGACTCTAAAGTCCATGTAAACTTTGTTTATATATCATTCATAAGGTTCATAACATAGGATGCCTCCTATCACATTTTTACTTAACTTTACAATGGCTGAAAAAGGAGGCATATTCAATAGAATCATACTCTAAATTTGGATCTTGTATTCGTTAGGTTAGGTTTCCATGGCTGTGAAGAGACACCATGACCAAGGCAACTCTTATAAAGGAAGACATTTAATTTGGACTAGCCTATAGGTTCAAAGGTTCAGTCCATTATCATCAAGGTAGGAAACAGGGCAATGTCCAGGAAGGCATGAACTGGAGGAGCTGAGGGTTCTACAATTTGTTCCAGAGGAAAACAGAAGAAGACTGACTTCTTGGCAGCTAGGAGGAAGGTCTCTAGAAGCCACCTCAACCTGTTCCAACAAGGCCATATCTCCTAAGAGTGCCATCCACTGGGCCAAGCATATTCAAACCACCACAGATTCTCTTCCTAAAATAGCACTACATAACCCAGTTATGTCTGGTGATGTTAAAATGTGGCATAAAACTGAAGTTATAAGTTAGATATACCAAGATGAGGGAGAAAGAACTTCGGTGTCCTACAGCACTATGTTGCAAACTGAAGTGTGGTAGAGGCCAAGAAAAATTAATGTTCTTTTGTCTTATAATGGTTTCAGCTTACAATTACTTGGACTATAACTATATACATATATGCATATAATATTGTAATTATTAATTATAATATATAGTTATTACTTATATTGTTAATATAATATATATATTAAAAATAACTGTCCACTGACCAAAATTTATATAATCCTTGATCACCTAAGAAGCCAAATTAGCTTTATGTCTTTTATCACAGGATAACACATGGTTATGATCCAAGAACTGAGTAGTATATTTTATCTCCAGTTGCCTAAATTTGTTCTCCAACACATGAGATTTTTGTTGGTGAATCAAATCAGACCATCTTCTCCTATAACCAGATTTTCCCCAAGAATTCTCATTCTGCCAATGTTTCAACTATTCATGAAACACGAGTCACTTAATCAATCATCAAATACTTTGAGATCCTTTCTATTAGTTATTCCCTTGAGCCTGCTTCCATCTACCACTACTGACATCCAAACCTTATTACTCTACACCTATAGTTCTAAATGGGCACATTTTTGTGATAGAGTCGAGGCTAGCATCCACACAGACCACACCATGCCAACACAGTTCCACATGCAAGAGGTTTATTGAGAGTAACAGAGATAAAGGGGGGATGAGAAAGAGAAAAAAAAAAGAAAAATTGAAGGGAGGCAGGAAGGGTCTGCCTTTTATTTAAACTGTGAAGTAATCACTCACAAGTAAAGGTAGGAGCTGAACCAAATGGACAATGGAAATGTATGGCCATTGTCATGGCAACAGATGCCCAGGTTTCTGTCATCTGTGAGTGATGTCACCACTGGGTTCAGAGGTGAAATCCAGTTCCTGTTACCAACCAACATATATCATCATGTTTTGTGCCTTTTATATTCCATAACCGTAAATACCTAACCTATTATGTAAGTTAAATTGTCCTAACAAAAGAAGATACGTTTCATATATTAGGTCATATTCATATTCAGTGTGTATGATGGTTAATTAGTAGGATGTATACATGTTGTTTGGCTAGGGGACAAGCACAAATCTGATAAAAGGAATTTTTATGGTGTCTGTGGAACATGTGCCTAGAAAAAGATAGCATTTGAACTGGCAGGATAAGGAAAGCAGTTTGCCCTCCCCAGTGTGAACAGTTATTATCTAGTTTGTTCAAGTCTGAACATAACACAAAGACAGAGGTTGAATTGACTCTTTCTGGCTTACTCTTTCCCACATGCCATTGGGCTTCTACCATCTTTTAAGGAGACTTACATCATTGGCAGACCTGCTAATCAGCCCCTGAAAGTTAGACTGTAACAAATGCACCAGTCTTCCCCGACTCCTCTAACCTGTCAATGGTAGATCATGGGGGTTTCTGCCTTCATCATCACATGATACATTTTTTTTCTTGCTGTAAATCTTTTGGATTGGTTCCATCACTCTAGAATACCCCCACTTATTCAACAACTGAAAACAATTTCACATTGTTTATACAGTTTAGAACAAATGTGAGTGCTTGTGCTTCCTGTAGCATCCCATATGACATCCCCTGGGCTTTCTCTTTCTTTTTCCTCCCTGCACTAAAACTGCCCAAACCATTAAACTCTTCGGCTCTATTTGAGCTAGTTATTATAAGAATGGAGTTTATGCTGTGCTCCATTCTACAAGTCAGTGCCTGTTCCATCACAGGAGTTGAGAATTTCCACCACTTCTAAAATACAGCTAAAACCAGATGTTGAAGAATCTTCTCTGTACGGAGAATTAATTCTGTCCATATTACTAATAGACTCTACCATTGACTCTAGTTTCTGTATTGGTTCTTTCTCATTCTCCATTCACACCCTAGTTATTTCAGTACAAACCTGTGCAATTTCTATAAGCTATGAGAGACAAATAGACTTTGTCCAGTGGCTCACATTTCTTTCCCACCTTCTGTAAGAACCACAAAATACTTCACATGACATGCCTAGTACTTGCTGAATGTGTGATCAAAAATATATATTTGTTTCAACATTTGACTCACATTCCTAAAGTCACATGTTTTATGTTTCATTTCAATTGATGGCTAAAATTTGAATCAGTTTTAAAATCCTTTTATATCTTTTCATGATTATGCTTTGAAACTACACTGTTTTGGGTGGACATAGTGGTTTACAATTATAATCCCAGCATTTGGGACTCTTTGGCAAGAGAATGGAGACCCCCGAAGCAAGTACTACAAAATGAAACCCTGTCTTAACAAACATATAACAATACTACAGTACTTTTAACATTAAATGAGAACACTGAGAATAAGATTTAATGTGTACAAAATACAGTGTGTTTTAAATAGTATTTAAATTTATTTTTTGAAAATTGTTTGTATATGTAAAATGCATGACAAACATACACATCCAACTCCCCCAGGACACCCCTTTTCCAAATTCATACCACTTAAAAAAAAAGAATCTACTGAATCAAAATTACCTTGTGCATATACACGTAGGTATGAGACCAACCACTGGGGCATGGGTACCCTAAAAAGAAGGAAACTATACTCCCAAAGAAAACTGACTCCATTTCCTAATTATAATTAACTTATAATAATTAACTTACAATGGCTTCTCAGTTGAATGTGGGCCTTGGAAGCTTCTAATTGTGCATGCTGAAAGTTTTAGATGGTAAATCTTATATAGATGTGGGGTAACAACCACGGATAAATTTATGTGTACAACAATCATGTCATGTCTAGAAAGTAGCATTTTACCACTTTACTCTCCAACCCTTGGCTTGGCATTATTTTTGCCATCCTCCTCTGCAGTGCTTTTTAAGCTTTGGAAGGGAATGCTATAGATCCTCTGCTATATATAAGCAATCACCTCACTGATACTTCTTCCTATTACTTTGAATACTGATAACTCTCTGCAGTAGGACATGTCTCTAACTAATGTTGAGAGCCACAAAAATGTATGAATGTAAACATAAAGATTTAGAAAATAATTTGACAACATGACAAGCCTGAAAAACAGCAACCAAAGGTCAACTTCTTGACACACACATACACCTAGAACAGCAGTCTTCACAAACAACTGTTGGTTGCAATTCATTTACTAGATTGACAATGTCAAGTATGAATTTTCTCCTATGCAAAAAGTTTCAAATCTAATTAGAAAACAGTTGGTTACACCCATAGCAGTTAAGACATTATTTCACCAGGGGACATATCTTACCTAGCACATCAGAACGGTACTATATGAGTCCAGGACTGACTTTGACCATTGATGTCTTCTGCCCCACGTCAAGTAGCCTGCATAGCACCTTTCAGTACTATGAAAGCTACCCAGATGAGGGTTTCCTACTCACTTTTACATTGGTTACCTATAAACTGAATCTATAGTTTGTAATGTCCTCAGCAATAGAGGTTTAGCAATGTATTATAATAAACAACCAAGAACAATGACATACTGTATTACTTTATATGCTTCTTGAACTTCTATAATTAATAACTCTAAAAAGGTAACCTATGCCCGGTTTTGTGTATTTAAAATGCTAGAATCATTTAACAAATTATTTAAGTAGGAAGTAAATTTCAAAGAACACAACAAGAATATCACTGTGTTCTAAAAAAAAAAAAAAAGAAAAAAAGAAAAATAAGGCACTTGCTTCTTAGAATTGGATCCAAATATCTGAAATTTCAGATCTTTGTCACCTCCCTTCTATGGTGACACAAGTGATGAGAGAGTTCCTAGCCCTAATACAACATGGATCTTCCATTTTTATATACAGAAAACTGAAAAACAAGAGGAGGTTGAAGTTTGAGACAATAAAGGCCATTTTTCTTTTAAGGTTAAATATTTATATACTGCTATCACTGCTCATTTTTCTTTCTATCTGAATCAATTTTCTTTTCTTGTGGCCATCATACAGTTATTTCAGTCTTGTGCATTTCTAGCAAATTATTCTGTTCTCTTTAAGAGCCTAAATTTGTTCTGGAGACTTTTATATCCAGTGTACATTTCCATATACATACACAGTCATGTATATTTAAACACACCATGCATTTATTATTGCTTAATTTTATCCCCCCCAAAAAATGTGTGTCACACAACCATTCTATTTTATCTAGCAACAGATATGGAGAGGATTTCTTCCTACACACAATCTGCCTCATGTCAAGGATCCCATCCTCTGTCAAAGAGACTAATGTACACTCTGGGGAGATGGAGAGCTAACTCTCAACATCATCAAATTCTGGGAAAAGCCTACCTCTGCCAGAAAACATTCAGCTGTCAGTTGATTGTCAGTTGTCAGTGGATAGTCCTATCAGACTATGCAAAGAAAACTGTCATTGTGACTCATTAATCTAAACTACATATGGAGGCCAATGGCCATCAACGGTCTTGATTTTCTGTCCTTGTGCCCATCAGTAGACAGCATGATTTCCCCTATTCTTAAATACTGTTTTGTATTCACTATTTGTCTATATTGTACTTTTGAGCAAACCAGAATAACACGCATCTTCGAAAGAACTTTCGTTTTCCAGTTTTGTATATCAGAGGTTTGTAATATCCTGATTTTGTTAGAATAGCATATTCTTCTACAACCTTTCAAACATCTTCTTATTGAATAAACAACTTGATGTCTATTATGTGATCTTTCATACACATCCGTACAAAGTGTATAACTGCACATCCATGTGTGGAAAGGTCCTGAGTTCCGGCATCATCTTCCCGGGAGTGGTGCATCATTCAGCTCTATAATTTTTACTGAGTGTCTCAGTCTTGTTCTTAATAAAGATGAAAATTCTAATATTTCTTATGAAGGATAAGAAACAGTCAGATATCTGGAGCCAATCCCAAGAACCAAATATTTTACAAACAGTTATGGCGGTATATAAATGTTTAAGCTATGCTTATCAAGCATAGCTTCAGATTCAAATTACCCATAATTTTATAACAAATTCAAACTGTCTATCAAGACTGATTTGTTAGTAAATTTTCTTTAGAATAAAAAGAGAGATTTTTTGAGAAAAATTTATACTCCATAAAAACTCCATAAATAATTTAGAAATACCCATTAATAGTTTATGTATTCATCCAGTGGCCCAGAAATTCAAGTTTCAGATAGTTAATGTAGGAATAAGTAGGCATATAAAATGTATATGTAAGTTTATGAAATATAAGAGGATACACTCCAAATTTCTTAAACACTTTTTATTAATGGATTCATTAAATTAATTGCGTATATCCACTTAGTGATAAGCAAGTCTTGAAAAACCTAAATCATGACACTAGTTGTAAATCAGCAAAAATATTTCAGGATTCATTTATACATTTATTTATTCTTCTATTTATAGTTGCAATAAATATCTATTGAGTGCCTGCATCATGATAAACTCTTTTCTGGGTATGGTAGTGCTGCAGTGGGAAAGATAATTAGATTCTCTGCTAGGTCAATCTTCTACATCATGGGAAAGGAGCAAATTAATGATAATATAAAATGCCGTGTGGTGATATATGGAGAAGGAAAAATAATGTAGGGTGAGCGAATTGCGAGGGATAGAATCAACAGCGTTCTGGTCATTGGCGAAGGCTCTGAGGGAAGACTACATCTGAGAAGATGACTTAAATGAGGCTGTGGGCAACGGTGAGAAGTTTGAGAGGGAGAAGCAATTCAAAGTTAGGTACAGAGGAAGCTTCAGTACATAAAACAGTGCAAAGTCCTGTATTGGAAGCTTATAGAAGAGGGCTTAGAGTGAGAGGGGAAAGAGGGAATGTAAAGGGCCTTAAAGAGTTTAATACACTTTATTATGTATTAATAATTCACACACACACACACACACACACACACACACACACACACACACAATATGACATACATCAAATATAAATATAACAATCTATTTAGTGTTGCATATATGTACATGTTTTAAGGGTGAACTCTTGGGATTAGATAACCTATCAGGTGGCTCCTTCTTGGAGACTTAGTCTTCTCTCCTAGAAGCCATTATCTGTACCTTTCTCTGCCTCAAGGTGTTGAATTTTAGAACTTCACCCATCCATACTTGGATGTCTGTTGGTGTGTTTGGTGTAATCTCACCTTAAAATGTATAAAATAATTACAATATGAAAACAAACATAAATGTTGAGGTAAGTATTAAAAAGCAGACAACTGTTCCAAGACACCACACCAACTATTCCCTGCTCTTCTCTGCACCTGGTGGCATTCCCTCTGCCCCTATTGCTAGCCACATGCCATAGGCCACCCTCTCCCGACAGAGTGCCAACTGGAACTCTGTGCACATTCCCTGCAACAGACTCCTGAAGTCCCCATCACAACTCACGCCAGCCCGACACAATCACAACTCCAGAAACTTGTACTTTAACAATCTGATTTATCTCAGTAAATTCTCACTCCACAAAACGTCCACATAATAGAGTCAGAGCCAATTGATATGGTATAATGTGTCCCCCTAGATAAGACAAACTGTCCTATAATAATCCATCCTTTTTAAGTTACTCATAACTACCTGTGGCTAATTAAAGCCACGTGGAGATTGATCCTCCTTGTCCTCCTTTTTGCCTTTTTCCTCCTCCTGGCTTCTCCCTCCTTTCTAAAACTGTCCCCGCCTATCTTTTTAACTGTCCAATCACAGGCCTGCCCTCGCTGCATATCAACCACCACACATAACCATTTCAAACATTCCAGTAGAAGTCCTCATTTTTTCTTTCTACTCGTGTAAGGGCCAGAGAACATATGAGTAGCCCATAACAATGCTTCTTCATCAGCATCAGCAAGTAGGATTTTTGGACTAGTAAACAATCTCATGTATGCTCACCTATGTGATTGTGAGTGCATTTGTGAATATGTGGAAATGTGTGCATCCATGTGCTTGCATGGCGAGGTCAGGGGGAATTTTTGTGTGTCCTTCTTCATTCCCTTTGGCCATTGAGACAGTGTCTCTTACAGAATCCGGAGCGAGGTGAACCCGGAGCCGGCACCAACATTATAACCATCTCTAGCTACACCCAGTGCTCTAGTTACAGTTGAACACTTACAAGGCTATTTATGGTTTGAATTAAGCCCCACCCACTTCTAAACGAGTTGTTCTTACCTACTGAGCTGTCTCTCGGCCCTGCTGTGGTTTTTGAATTTTTAGATTTAAAAATAAAGATAGAATGCTGGGGCAATGTTTTCTTTTGTGTATCTTCAATATTCTAACCTATAATACTACTAAATTAATGGTTATCTTCCATATGATATGCATGTTTTCCTACACCATCATATAGAAAACTGATTAAAAAGTGCCGTGCTGGAATAAATTCATCCTGGCTCACGAAAGTCAACTGTGAGATTTTCATAGATTCTGAAACCAGTAGCTAAATTATTTGTGTTACAAAATGCAAACTATCACACACTTTTCATTAGGGCTAATAATACTACTATTTAGTATAGTCAATGTATCAGCACAGTTCTGATTTGTGATCGATTATTGTAAGTGATACAATGGTCAATCTAAAGTGTTGCCTCTGAGGCTGGACCAAAGGCCTCTCCTCTCATTGACCCCAGAAAATGTTCTCCTCTGCACCTGGGCCATGAGTCTCTCCATGTGAACTCATTGCTTGGTGCTTTAGTCCCTGGAAGCTGTGGTGGGTTTGCTTAGTTGATAATTTTGTTCTTCTCATGGGGTGGCAGACTCTTTCCGCTCCTTCAGTCCTTTCTCTAGTTTCTTCATTGGGGTCCTTGTGTTCAGTCTTATGGTTAGCTGCAAGCATCCTCCTCTATATCAGTATAGCTCTGGTAGAAAAAAAAATTTAAAAATAGGTCATTACTGAAAATACCCTAGGGTCTCTTGGGTAGGAAAACAATCCAGAACCAGGAAACAACACTATTTTCTCCTGATATATTTTCAAAGTATATAAATAAATAGTCAGAATCTAGAGTTTGCCTATAATTAGGACCATCTTCCAAAATCCAAATTTATAAAGACCAAACCTTTGCTACCTGGGAATATGAGTCTACTCAGACAAAAAGAATTGATAGATAAAATCACATTTAGATTAGTGAATGCTAAGTGAGGAAAGTTTCTAAACCCAATGGCTAGTCAGTTTATTGACAAGAAAAGGCAGCATGTTTGACAAACTCGAGGAGGCAGAGAAGACACACGAACTGCCCTCCGATAGGAAGGGCCAGATTATAGTGACACAACCACAAGCCAGACATCAAGAATTATTGTTAATTCCAGAAACAAAGACCGGACAGGCGAGATCTTCACAACAGATATCCCACAGAGGTTTTCTATAAAACAGTAAAATATTGTGTGGCTTTAAACCAAAAATTTGTGGTACATCTTACAGGAGCTAAACAACTAATACGTTGAACAACTTTTTGCCTTTTCTTCGTGAGGAGACCAATAAATTCTGAAATCTAAAACTGTGATTCACTTTCATCAGACACAGCATCCTTTCCAAAGGGACTATAAAAATGTATTTTATGAATTAGATTATCCTGAGAGCTTCATAGATTATAAATAACTAATAATTTGAATGAAAAAATTGTCAGAAAAGTGCTTAACCAGCCCGTCTTAAATATCACCTTGAAGTCAGCACTGACTGAGCTAAGACAAAGAAAAGGGGAAATGTAAGACTGGTTTGGTTTTTGGTGGGGGAAGGAGGAGGCGCGACAAAGGTTTATTTGTCAAAACAGAAGTATAGTTAAGAAGAAACCTGTGTCTGTGAAATCCAGAAGAAACAGAAAAAGCAATAAACAGCACAACAGCATGGGTTTTAATAAGCAGGGGATCTTGATTGATTTCCTTTCAGTTTCATTATGTAATTAGTGAACTAAGGAAATCTTGTAGTAGGCACTGTATATTCGCACATTAGAAAAATACTTAATTGAAACTCACGAAATCTTGCTTTGAGACTGAAGTAAAATTGACTGACTCACAAAAACTCTCTACTGAGTGGGAAATTGGTGAGAGGAATATAACCAGGGGAAATGATAAACAGTAATAGGCTAAGTGTGAGGAATGGGTATCTGGGCGTGAACCTAAGGACCTGGACTTAGACTGAGTTCCATTTAATACCAACCATAAAAATTTGCAAGGAAAGATTCCATTCAGTGGGGTCATTAAGTTACTACAAGATACTGATTAGGTATTTCCTTGAACCCCAAGGAAAATGGTAATCTTGTGGGCTCACTGAAGTCCCATGTACAGGCAATAGAGATGATACATTTTTGCCATGAAGGGAAACAAAAATGAACTGCTGGGGTGTGGGGATAGCTGGAGGAAGGTTAGAGCAGCCAGAGAGTATAAGGAAATAGTTATTAGCAAAACAGTATACAATGGTGTTAAAACCTAAACAAAGGCTTTGTAATGATTTAGCAACCACCAATTGTCCTGTAGTGCTGGGAAGGCTATTTAGCTGTGTAAATAAAGTCAACTAAAACAATCAAAGAAGTGGAATTCCCCACTGATTTGCCTCCTGAATTTAACAATCTGTGAGAACCTTTACAATGTATGTACCCAGTCAAGCAGATTAAAAAATGGAACCATTTCTGGTATATGCCTTAAATAGGTAGATAGTATTCCTTTCTGATGGATAATGGAGGGTGCTTATAATGAGTATTGTATAGATTGATTGAACAGCAAAGTCCGTTCCAGATACATTTTGAATAAGGATTCCGAATACATATATGTAGGTACAGAACAGTTATCAGAGTACAAAAGGTAGGGTCATGTTTTCATGACAGGCATTGTACTAAGGTCCAGAGCACAGACAAACTAGTTCAGAACAATAGATGATAAGATGGGGTGGGCAGAGTAGTCAGGCAGAGTAGGGGTATAAAGCAAAAAAAAAAAAAAAAAAAAAAAAAAAAAAAAAAAAGTAAACCATACACCTTACATAGCACTATGATAACTATTTTCTGGGAATATGAAACCATCCTTGTGAAGCTTTGAATTTGTGACATATTCTGGTGTGTGTGTGTGTGTGTGTGTGTACATGAGACAGCTAGAAGGCCACCACGAAGACAGAACAATGGGTCATCAAAGTCCCCTATATAATACATAGAGGAGAGTTTAACTATTATCTCTCTTCAACTTATTTGAATCATGATCTCACTGTAACTGCTTGGTGGCACGAAGGTCAAAGAGTTTCAAAATGTGGAGATTTCTGAAATATGAAAATGTTGGTATACCCACAATTCATTTGATTTAATCTACCAATGATTCGTCATCAGGTCTTGGTTCCCCCTTATAATAAGAACACCTAAGAATATGACATAAAGGTATTTTTTGGTACACGTCATGTATTCCATGGATGCTGCATGGAACAGACTCTAGTTGTGGAAAGAATAAAATTTAAAGGAAAAGAAGCCAAATAACAAATTTCTAGCACTGACACTTTGCAGAAACATAAGGCAGGCCCTGGAGTCATCATGAATTGTGGTAAGATCCAAGGAGAAGGGAAAGGCTGTGCCTGCTGACTGTCAACACTCTAAGAGTGATTGGATCTGAACCTTCTACCAGAGTGAGTGAGACTCACTCATACTAAGACTAGTTCTAACAGCTTTTCAGAGCAGTAAGGCGCATTTTCAGGACTCCAGAGCCAAGAAGCTGTGCTAGTAAGTGTGTATACTTAAGACCAATTTCTGAGCCTGGTTCCTCCTGAAAACTGATATCTATCAGCCCAGTGCCTGGTTATCTAGGCTGAGCCATCTCTCTGTTAGACCATCAAAACAAAACAAATTAGACTCTAGAGCCATTCAAATGAATGATCAGCTACATGGTCCCTAACTACTATAACAAAACAAAACAAAAACAAAAACAAAACAACACAAAAAAAGAGAGCAATCTGATGGGCTTCATTCCTTTGCTTTTCCACAATTGTATCTATATTAATCTCTCTCCCTCCCTCCCTCTTTCCCTCCTTCCCTTCCTTTCTCTTACACACACACACACACACACACACACACACACACACACACACACACACACTCAAAGTCAATCTGATTTTTTTCCCCAATCCTCATTGAATTTATAGCATCAGTCACAACAACTACCATTTACTTCCTTACTCTACATTGAATTGTATCATAAAATTTTTCTTTAATTATAGGAGTTTTTTCATTTACCCAAACTATTAATAAATAAACTTGTTAAAGTGCTTGTTCAACAGTTAAGAAATAAATGTATGCCTGGAATCCGGGAATGCTCATTCATAGAATCTGAATTGGGTCCAAGCTTGTATCATCTCTAACACTTACACCTATTAGTCACAGCAGCCTCGGCATTCTACTTTAGGTGAAGAAATGTTTTGCTGAGGTGGAAGATTTTAAATCAAATAATTTTCATAATCTTCTTTATAACGAGTCATATCAATTGTTCTTTGAAGAGCAGAAGGTAGGAAATAGATCTCTCTATGCAGGCCAGGCTGGCTTCAAATTCATAATCTCTCAAGTACTGCAGTTATAGGGATATACCATTATGTACAGCCTCTGGATATTATAACAACCTTTCAAAATATACTGAATATTTGTATAGTACATGCTTTGTGTCAATGTTTTACAAACGTAAACTCTATGAACTAATCAATCCTATACCCATGATAAATGTCTAAGAAGGAAAGTGCCAACTCCATTTTCCAAAAACTTGCCTTATGCTCCTAAGTGATAAGTAAAGTTTTTATTTAAAAATAAATAAATTTCAATTATGTTTTCCTCCATGATCTTCTCTCTCTCTCTCTCTCTCTCTCTCTCTCTCTCTCTCTCTCTCTCTCTCTCTCTCTCTCTCCCTCCCTCCCTCCCTCTCCCTCCCTCCCTTCCTCCCTCCCTCCCCCCCCTCTCTACCACCCCTCTTCCACTCACCAGCTGCATGAGCTCAGGGACATCTGGAGTACTTGGGTCTCAGTTTCTTCATCTATAATATAGAATGACAATAGCAATTCTAACAGATACTGAAATACAATCAGAAATTTCTATAAGAACCAGCTAGGTTCTGTGAAATTAAACAAAATTAACAGAAAAATCTACCACGTAAACACACCAAGTAAATGTTAGCAGCTCTACACTCTGTCTATTCATTTCCTTATCCATATTCCCAAGTGCATAGTAAACTTTCTGCGGTCCCATTGTTTAACAAGTAATAATCACCCAGGAGCTACTCATCAAAGGAATGGTTTCATTTTGCTTTGGGAGAAATCGCTATACATGCTTCTTTTAGGAGTCCTGCTCTCCCTAAGAGCTCACAATGTTGCTCTTAATGATTATAACGAAGGCATCAGTACAAAAACATCTCCAGCATGCACTGTGCCATGATGGACCAGATACCACGCTCTGCTTCTGTATGTATGTCAACTCATGGATGGCTTCCTTTCTCGGCAAATTCTCTCTAACTGCTGGTGCTTCGTGTACAGTGTTCCTGTTGGGTACAGTCTGAAAATGGAGAGAGAATGGAGAGAACTTGGTACATTATTTTGTAGTATACAAGATAATTCCTGTGCTCCATTCCTGATGTCTACGCAATTCCTGAGATTCCGTTTTCCTATGACATGCTTGTCAATAAATGTAACCTTAGGTGTAAAAATGTTATTTTTTTAATCTATATATCTATCTATGCAATTTTACAAAATTGTTTTTCATGAAGGAATGAGATTGCCTCAGGGAAAATTTTGGAAGATGCCAGGTTTAGAGTTTTGTTCATAACAAGTTAGGAAAACTTTAAGACACCATCTTAATATTGTCTTTTTTTATTGGATATATTTTACTTAAATTTCAAATGTTATCCCCTTTCCTGGTCCCCCCCATAAACCCTCTATCTCATCCCCCCCCTGCTTCTAATGGTGTCCCCATACCCAGCGACTCCCTGCCACTTACCCACAATGACATTCCCAAAAACTGGGGCATTGAGCCTTAGCAGGACCAAGGGCTTCTCTTCCCAATGATGTCCAACAAAGCTATCCTCTGCTACATATGCAGCTGGAGCCATGGGTCCATCCATGTGTACTCTTTGGAGAGTGGTTTAGTCCCTGGGAGCTCTGGTTGGTTGCTATTGTTGTTCTTATGGGGTTGCAAACCCCTTCAGCTTCTTCAAACCTTTTTCTAACTCCTTCACTGGGGACCACGTTCTCAGTACAAAGGTTGGCTATGAGCATCCACCTCTGTATTTGTCATAGTCTGGCAGAGCCTCTCAGGAGACAGCTATATCAGGCTCCTGTCAGCATGCACTTCTTGGCATCAGCAATAGTGTCTGGGTTTGGTGGCTGAATAAGGACTGGATCTCCAGGTGGGGCAGTGTCTGGATGGACCTTCCTTCGGCCTTTGCTTCAGACTTTGTCTCTGTATTTTCTCCTGTTAATACTGCCTTTAAAACAAGTCTCTAGAGTGTCTTTTACAAGACAAGATATAAGAATCACCTGTCTCTCAGTCACTCGCTATTTCTTGCCTTTGACTTCAGAACTTTCCTCCAGCTTTACTTATGAGCTTCTCTGTCCTCTGAATGATAGGATGAAACTGTACTCTGACATCTGAAAGAGAGAGTGTGTGTTCTTGTGCATGTATGTGTGTTCCTGTGCATGCATGCATGCGTGTGTGTATGTGTGTGTGTGGGTGTTTACAGAGTCCTTTTTGGAAAGTAAGGTATAGGAGAGAGTGGAAATTATTTAGCTTCATGAGACATGACAAGAAAAATTTTTAGGCTTCATTGTAGCAAGTTCACTGCCCTCATTGTACATGAAAATTAAAACAACAAAAAAAGGCCTCTTCTACCACTTCTTCTAATCATCAGAATACTCTTTTCAAATAATTTAAATTGATATTGAGTGCAGAGGCACTTCAAAATTTCAGTTTCTGTTGCATGGTCATTTACAAAGTTCATCTAAACTTTTTTTTGCTGATACAATCTAATTTGATTATTTGAAATGTTGGGCCTCTTCAATTGCAAATGAACACTCAATCACTGGATTGTTTAAAATGTCTTTTGCTATGTGACTTGGCTTGAAGATCTTTGGGACTAGTTCCAAATGAAATTTTGATGTTTATAAGACACTAAAATTCAAAATCGGAAATAACATGGGGCAATAATAGTCAGGGTAGACAAAGTTTATAAAAATTGTCTTGCGAAAGCATCCATAAGTGATGTTAAACATTAACAATTGCATTTACAGAACAACATAAAAGACACGAAAGCACAAAAAACTCTTCATGTGTTGTTCAGGAGGAATGGATGACTGCTCGGTTATCATGGAAATTACTTGGGAAAATGGTGGTTTCATCACGCAGTGCTGCTGATAAATGACGAAAAGCAAAGCTCTTAGACCCTCTCAGTATCTGAGACTTTCATTATCACTCTACATTTAAAGGTCAGGATGGCATTTTGTTTCCTCTGATAGTGGATCATTGAAGGATGCTGTAACAAGGCAAGACCGAGAAATCATGATGGCGTCACAATATGGCGCTGATGAGACTGCAACCCATTTAAGCAAGTAGATGCCCAACCCCGAGTTATTAGTTACAGAGATTCTATTGTATCACTGATCTGAAGGCGTCTGACTCTATCTACTTACTTCATGTCTTCACACAATGCTTTGTCCTCTACACTGTAGCTTAGAGCATCATATTCCAAATCCTAACCTCATCTCTCATCTCCAAACTGAGCTAAGCATCTCCCTCCCCCCACTCTCTCTATTTCTCCGTCCCCCCTCTTTGTCTCTGTCTCTATGTCTGTCTCTGTGTATCTCTGTCTCCCTCTCTGATTCCCTGTCTGTCTTTGTCTCTTGTTCACTGTTTGAGGTTACAGTCCCTCATGGTGAGAAATGCAAGGAGTCAAGAGTGGCTTGAAACATGTGCTGGCTCCAGTCTCTGGGTTGGCTGTACTTTTTCCTCTTTGAAATATAGTAGTCCAATAATTTTAAATTCATTCTCCCTCAAATTTTCAGGACATGGGCAAAATTTAGCCTAATTCTTTACCAGAATGTAACACAAATGGCCTCTAACTCAATTCCCAATAGTTCAACTTCCCAACCTTTATTGTCTGCATTCCCATCGGCATTCTGGTCTTTAGATTCGCTCCAGGGTGGCCCATTCTGTTTATAATACTTTAGTGTTTCTTTGGCTAATACCACAAATCTTTTATATTCTTCCCTTAAACCAGTTCTCAAGCCCTAAAACAATATAGATAACTTGACCACTAAAAAACTATCCTACTTTTCAGTGCCAATTTTCCAAATTGATCCCTTTTTTAAAAGTTATTGTGAGGACAACCGTGACAAGAAGCAGCTTAAGGGAGGAAGGATTTATTTGGGCACATGGTTTGAGGGCACAGTTCACCAGTTTGGTAGGGAAGTGGTATAGCAACAATACCTCTGTCAGTGGGAAAAATGGGGCTGATGTTTGCACTTCATAGAAGTCAGGAAGAAGAAAGCCATGGCTGTTTTTTTCCACCTCCTGGAAAGTCTTATCCCTCAGTATAGCTTATACAGGTCATTATTTTTGTGTTAAAATATTCCAATCACATAAATGAATCCTTTCACTGAGTTCTATCTCAGCACAGACTTAGATATAATTGTTCTTTAGCTTTCAGATGCCCTATATAAAGCACATCTGCTGAATCCCTTCTTATAGCTAAATGCCTACATGTTTTTTCTCATAAATTGTAATTACTTATTTTCATTTGCTCCCTCATAAAGTATCATGACACAGTCTCAATGTATAGTTTATCGTTGCTTAGAAAAAGACTTTACATTGCCAGAACTCATGGTGACCTTAGGTCTCCATGTTGCAGATTTAAGAGATCCTAGAGTCCTTAAGAGGCCTTTAGGTCCTTAACATGGTTTCACATTGTTCTAGGAATAAGTGCTCCACAACACAGGATCAGATTAGTTGTTATAGGAGGAACTGAATTTTTCTACTCCCTCTGTTGCCATGTGACCTTCTCCACCCAAGACCTGCTTGCTCTTTTGTTTCTCTCGCCATGCTAGAATGATGAAATCATAAACTCTCAACCAATTTTTCTCTGCAGATCCTGAACGTCTCAACCTTGAACAACTGCATTCAAATACAAACCAAATCTTTTATAATGTGCCAGTCTCAGGAACTTAGCAATAACTACTAAAGACATCTAGCATATGCCTGTTTTTTTTTTTGTGATGTCTCCAAAGCTGGAAGAGGTATATGACATGAATGTATAAGTAAATGTTAGAAGTGTGACTAAGAAATAAATTTTAAATTGTGACCAAACACGAATAAATGAATGAAGAACACATAACAACTTGTAAGGACACCTTACACTCAAAATGTCTTTTTCTTAAGTTTCAAGAAAATACAGGTTACCTCAGACCAACTGAATGCAAGTCGTTGGATAAACATGCTCCATGAAATGATAGTATTAAAGTGTCCACTCATTTCCATGTGTAGGCTAACGCAAATATGAACTACACCAAAATATCCTGGAATGCTCACTAAGCCCATAGCCCAAAGTTCCTAAGAAAAATGTATTTCTGATAAGGTACCAGGAAGAATTGCAGCTGAGGAACAGAGTTACATGGTGAAAGCCACTTAACGATAAATTTATGTAAACGCTAGCATGCTTAACTTCTTCAGGTTTGCAGGAGTAGAATAGGAAAACAGAATTGAAATGAAAATATCAGACTGCTTTAGGGATAGTGTCCATGCACTTCCATGCTTCTCACAAGGGAGCACAGTTGCCAGAATCATGGAGGCCATTCAGCCAAGCAGGGCAGCAAGAAGAGAGCCTATTGTATGGCAGTACCCTCTGTACTGAGTGTATGGTGAAAAGGAAAAGAGTAAAAAGCCTAGGGTATGTTAATGAATAAAGAAAACACTGGTGGTTGGTAACATAACACACCTATAACAGATAACCTATAACATCTCCACTAGCGCAAACAGCTACTGAATCCTTATACACTTGATACAGTTCTAACTTTCAACAGATTCGTTTCCGCATGCAGTTCCTCAGAAGTGGCTTTACAGTACACATCTCAGCCTGTTGGTTTTTGGAAAGTTAGCATACACTCGAAGAGGCAACTGCCTATGCCTCTACTGTAATGTATTCCTTAACACTTACTATTTATGCCCTATCCTGAGAGTTTTGGCAATTTAAGGAGGTCGTTTTCATGGGCAAAGGCAGGGAATGTGGTGCACCTTGGAATGCAGCCGACCTGCTCACTTAAGAGCCTCAGTACATCATTTCGCAATCACATATCTCAGAATAATTTATACAATCAATTAAAGAGCATTATCAAGGGATGATTTGACAACTGTTGCCATGCCAACCAGTGAAGTAGACAGTGTCTCCATGTTTAAAGGCTGCACCTGGTGATGGATGTAGCAGATTTTGAGAACTCAGACAGAATCACAGATGTCCAAAGGTGTGGAGGGAACATGATTTAAAGCTTTGATGTTATGCCATTTTTACTGGCAAAGGGGTGTTGATGGCATGTTGTTCACTTTCTCATTAAAATTCTGTCATTTTTCACAGTGCTCTGCCTTCATAGCTGAAAGCTGAAGTGAGAATGCACTTTACAGACTGATAAAATATGATAGCAAAATGGATGATGTTCATTTGCAGGCTGAATTAATTTTTTTTTTAAAAAAAGTTTGTGTCAGTGCATTTATGAAACGCCTGTTAATCAGACACAACTTTACCAGCCTTAATGGGTATATATTTTAAATACTTGTACATTAATAATTGAAATTTTACATGGCAAATGGCTTCTGGCGCATTGGGTGGAGCAGAGAGTGTGCTTCCCTGTGCCTGGCTTCTTGAAGCCAATGGATATGACGAAATCAAATCGCTAAGCCTTAGTGATGGCAAGAAAGACTGGTGTTTCCTCTCCTCAAGTTTTCTCCAAACTCTAGAAAAAGCATCATTCCTGCGTATGGACCCTAAAACTAATGAGCAGCAGAGATGAAAGCAAGGCTTGTATCATGGTGATTGGCAAGCCAGAATACCATACTTTCCCACTGTATTCCACCATGCTCTAGGTGGGATAGACTGCTATGACATTGGTTTAAAATTTTAATGGTTATAAGACTGGGATTCATAAACACTCTTCACCTACTTTACTGCTTGTAGGACATTGACAATATTTTTTATAACCTCTCCGTTTCTGTCATCTCGTCTATAAGATGGGAATAGTAGTGTCCCACATCGTGAAGTGGTTGTGAGGCTTAAGCAAGTCAGAATGTATAAATCGCTTGGGGCAGAACCTGAAGTGCTCATTCTCATGGTCATTGGTAGTACGATCACCATCATTATTTGATCCAACTTTTCTATAAAGAGTAGAGCATTAGTTGAGGTTCCCTGAAGAGTAAACTAATGATGTTCTGAAAGAAGGGAGTGGTCATAGGAAGTGACACTGGTATATAACTATTTCATGGAAATTAAATGCAGTTGAAAAAGGTGTGTGGGCAGAGGAAGGAGAAAAATATGACACCATGGTATATCCTTCTATAGTAAAAGCTTCCTAGGACCACCCCCTTTCTGGGCTATAACTCATGCCACACAAAGGCAATAGAGAGGAGTGTTTTGTGGGACAAAGAAACAACATGGATTTCTTAAAACAGAATATCTCAGAGTTGTGCACTGAAGTCAGTTTAGCAATAAAAGATGATGTTTGAGAAGTATAATCTGTGATGGATCCTCAAAATATTCTGGGTTCTTCATCCCTTGCTCTCAAGAGTTCAAGGAGATTTTTCTCACTTGAGGGAAAGCAAGTGAAACTAAAAGGTTGATACATTCTGGCTTGAGGCTGAGCAGCAACAAAGAAAGAAATAAAGAAAGAAAGAAAGAAAGAAAGAAAGAAAGAAAGAAAGAAAGAAAGAAAGAAAGGAAGGAAGGGAGGAAAAAAGAGGGAGAGAGGGAGAAAGGGAGGGAGAGAGGGAGGGAGGGAGGAAGGAAGGAAGGAAGGAAGGAAGGAAGGAAGGAAAGAAGACAAAAAGAACAAAGAAAGAAAAAGAACAAAAAAGAACCTTGCCTGGGCCATACAGAAAGACTGGGACATTTTTAAGGGACCTCATGTAGCAGATTCTCATCCTTATATATGTATCGAGAATGTGTGTGCCTTTCAGGATTCACAAGTTGATTTATGATTGTTTAATAAACGTGTTGTATAAAATTATTTCTCTGGAAATTAATTTCTTCTAGCTTGTAATTTCTACATATGTAATTTCCATTTTCTCTTTGCTTTAACTTTGAACAATTTTTTTTTACTTTCAGTATTACTTCTTTAACATAGCCAAGATTCATATTATTCCTTTGATGCAAATAGAAGAAAAATCAATACCTGATTCTTTGTGTATGTTCATCAGTGGTATAAGGTTTCTCTGTTTAAAGCCCTTGGACAGGGAGTTTCCTTCCTAGATATTGGTTGCTTTTTCTACAATATAATTGCCAATACCTTTTCATGTGGGAATAGAAACTTCATTCATTTATTGAATAAGCAAGCATTTACTGAAAACCTTCTATGCACTGAGTATTATTGTTATAAAGAAATGTTAGCCAAGGCTCCTGCCCTTGAGGAATAAACATTTTAAAATAGAAACCAAGAATGCTTGCAAAACAGATATTGATCCTCAGAGGCCACTGCATTTTTGAATATTTAAAAGTATCTCTAAATATTCCAACTTTCTTGGTCCTTATATTGGTTCATTAGTGTTTGTTTATCTCTCCAAATGTCTTGGCAACTGTGAAAAGTTTACCAAGTATAAAAACTGAAGACTGGGCATTCAGAATTTACACATTCTTCCCTCTCCACCATCTTCCTGTTTCTTCTTCCCTCTTTATGCCTTTCTTGTCCTTTCATGAAATCATTAAAAATCCCTTCCCCAGTTTCTGGAAACACTGTGGTAGGACAGGGGTTAGGACAGTCCTGAGGTGAGAGGCACAGTTCCTAAAGCCCACCCTGCCAGGCAGGAGAAACCTTTTGAGATGAATCTGTTGTCATTCATGAAGTGCCAGTCTCTGTTCAAGTCCCTGCGAGTCAGTATGGGGGGTTGGGGCAAGCTCTCCCCAAACTAGTGTAAAATCTCTAGGCAGAGGGATTTCAAAACCAATGGTTAAAGAAAATGAAACACACATGGAAAGACGGAGATTAAAATATGAGTTTATTTCAAAGATACTTTACAACATACAGATGATGTGACTTAAAGAGAGCTGAAACATGAGGCAATTATAAATTTGCTCATAAGACAAAAGTGTGCAGAAGAATTAGCAAAGATGGCAGCTTGCAGACCCTACCTCCTCATCTCATGGATTTGTCACCTTTAAACCTCAGCGTAACTTAAGAGTGGAGATGAATGAAACATGTATGACTGTTTCAAGATTAATCTCTGTAACTTTTGTTTGATTTTTCCCCTTCACAGTTTTAAGGCCAGGAGGACTAAAAACCTTAGCTCATTTTAAATTTCATCATACCAAGCACATCTAGTGAAAATCAAGCCGGTCCTTTTAATTTCTAAACTGCTTCTTAAACATGATGACTAAATCATGATTTACTAAATGCAATTTGCATGCTTTCCCTTGGCTAGTATAAAGCTTCCTGGTCAATGAGTTCAGGTTTGATATCTAATGAGTGAATAATAATTATCATCCTAATTTATATGCAGAATTTTGGGCTCTGCCACAGACCCTCTTACAAGTGAAGTATAGCAAGAGTAACAGGGGCAGTAATGACATATATTGAACATTTATGTGCAGTGTGTTAAGCATTATGCCTGGTGATTTCCTTATATAAACATATTAAGTCCTTATGCTAAACATGTGAAGAAATTTTTATCAAGTCCATTGTTTTACTCTGTAGCTCTATTTACTTATCTAAAACTGTGTAATAGTAGTATCTAACTTATGGTTTTTATGAGGATGAATTGGTTTATATAGATATAATATGCATTTTAAGAGTTTTTAAAATAGTAAAATTTTGTTAGCATTTTAGGTTCTTAGGATATTTCAGTATGGGATGTGGATGACTCATGATATTGATGTCATCTTTAGGATCTCCATGTGCAACATGGAGAATTAAAGCTTGATAAAGCTAAATAATATAAGTAGACCAAATAGTTGAGTGAACATTTTAATCCAGATCTATCCAAACACTTGTACTATCACATTTTCCCAAATAATGGAGAATGATAATAATTATATAATAATTTAACAAGTATTGAGTTCTTAACTTTTCTGTATCTAAACTTAACACATTGTTGATCTTTTTAAAAGATACAAAAATACTGTTTTAAGCCAAGGTAGACAGTAAAAATGTATGTTAAACAACTACAGAAAGTGATACTTTGCAAGGCAGGACAAACTCATTTTTCAATGAGTGATGGAGACAATGTGTTCTAATGTGTAGAAATCTCTTTGAGTAATACAGGAGAGAGTTGAAATGTCCCTGATCATTGAAAATAAATTTTGACAATTACTAAAGCGACACTGGTTCCCAGAATTACTGATATAGTAAACATGACAATGTTAATGTTGCATAATATATTGTCTTACTTCAGAGATTTTTACAAATAATTAGCATCAAATATAAAACATTCAGAAGCTGTGTCTCAGTGACAGGGCCCATGTTCTATTTTCCAGCTTTACCAACAGCAAAGAGACAAACAATTCAAAGGCAGGGAGTAGACTAGAAAAGACTCGAACAAAGTAAATGTCACAAAGAACAAAAGATAAGCAATAAAAGTAGAAATATCTTGAAGAAACCAATGCCCTGGGGGGTGGGCATGAAGATCATATTTCAGGTGAGAATCATCTGACATTTCAAGGGTCTATAGCAAGCAATGGGAAGAGGTGAGGACATGGAAGAGTAGACTAAGGACTTGAGAGGTTGTCACCTAGGTTTCAGGAGCAAGGAGGCAGAAACCCCCCTATTAAAGTTACATCAAAAGAAACAAAATTATCAACTAACAAAATTATCACAGTTCCCAGAGACTAAAACACCAACCAATGAGTTTGCCTGGAGAGACCCATGGCCCCAGGTACATATTCAACAGATGACAGCATTCTCTGGCATTAATGGGAGGAGAGGCCTTTGGTCCAGCAAAGGCTCATTCTCCCTGTGAAGGAAAATGCCAATGCACTGAGGTGGGAAAGGGTGGTTGGGAGAGGGATCACCTTCATGGAGGTATTGGGAGGGGGAAGGGAGACGGGATTGGGGGAAAGGGAATAATATCTGAAATGTACATACGGAGAATATCCAATTTAAAAAAAAAGAAATGATATGGTTAAGAAGCTGGCATACGAGTATTACTTTTCTAACATGACTGGGAGCCTACTGGATGCAATTCTGCATCCCTCCTACCCCCCCCCCGCCTCTCTCTACCTCATGTCCCACTCAGCCGGCTATAAAGCCATGAAGATTTTTAACAAAGCACAACTAGGACTATCCCCATTTGTGTTGTGATAAAACCTGAACCTGTACCACTTCCAACAATGTTCATCACTGGGCTTCTTGAGCATGAACAACTCATACCAAAAGACTGGCCATGCTTCAAAGGGGACAAGCGTTTTTAGCCCACTTTGTTTATCCAGCTTCATTGGCCAGACTGACCTTTCCCTGTGCGTGTGCTGATGAGTCAGTCAAGTTAGTTGTAAGATTCAGACTCCTTGCTACTCTTATGATTCATCCCTCATTAGCCACTTGCTTCACTGTTCTCATTTCACCTCTAATGTACTTCAACGATTGCAAGTTAATAGACTTTACAGTTATGTTTTCAACCTGTATTCTTTGAGTTCCTTGAAGTTATAATTCTTACTTATTGAAACTTGCACACTTGATATCTTAGAAAGTCATGAACTATTTTAATTATCAATAAATATGGTTGGAATAGTTAATAAATTTATATATGTGCTTATATATCTATATATATATATTCATACTGTAATATACACATATATTTGTGTATATGTGTGTGTAGCATACACATGTATATATCACAGTATGCGTATATTTCTGGGTTGTGACATTATAAAACCTTTTCTTTCTGAAGTTTTCTGGAAGGAAAAGGGGTGTATAAGAACAGTGTAATAAAAGTTAATTTGGTCACAAACATGTAACTACAATCTGGTCCTTATAATGTTACTTATATGTGCATGATTTCAGAGATGACTACTTGCTATTGGATAATTAATTAATTGGAAGACTCATCCCTGGGGAAGACTATTTTCTCCCACTCAAAACATTTAACAAAATTAACAAAAAAGAGGCCAGAGGCCATGAATTTAGATGTGGCCAGTAGGATGAATACATGGAAGAGGATGTAGGAAGGGAAGAGGAAATGATGTAATTATAGTTTAATTTCAAAAATAAAAAAATTAAATAAACTTGTTAAAGGAAACGGGGAGTTGTTTAATTATTGCAACTTGAGGCCAAAGGTTCATATGGTCAACATTTGATTATTGTCTGAGAAAGCCTAAGTATTCATCTTGCAGAGTTACCAGAAGATAATGTAGGGTCTTCCTCTGATCAGTAGAGATCTGAGGGCACAATGGGAAAGTTTGAAATGTTTCCACAGTCCTCCCTCATGTTACATAGCAAAGGAGGTCTTTCTCCAACTGGAATCATATCACACACTAGGGGGCTTACTCATTTCTGGGATGGCCTTTCTAGAGAAGACCAGAAGGACCTGACTTCAAGGAATTAGTTTCATTTAAAGAAAATGGAGCAGAGTTGATCTTGCTCTGCCAGAGAAGTCCTGAAACACTTGCCCTGTGTTCCCCGCTGGTTTCTCTGACTTCCTATTTCAAAGAAATAAGTTGTTTTTTTTTTTTTTTAAGGACTAATGTATTTTTTAAAGGATGCATGAGGGTTCTTAGTCATTGAATAGCTCCTACAAAATAATATCGTGATGAGTTAAGTGAAAATTAGAACCACGTGCCTGAAATTTCCCTGAAAACTACACACATATCCTTTAAAACAGGGGAAGAAAGTGCCAGGAAAAAAATATGTTTTTAATTTGTTTGAGTTGAAAACATTGGAAACATATTCTGAGGGGTTTGCCAAGGATTTTCCAAGACCCACTGGATTTCTCATAAACTCTGAAAGATGTCTTTCTTTTGAGGAATAGCAGGGTTTAACCAGTTCAGATTCTCCGGGCCCTAACTCTCATTTCTCTCAACTATTACTGTCTCTTTCCACACTTCTTAGTTACTAGTTTGGGATCAAGACTAAATTATGTATAAGAATCACTACAGGAATTGGGAGGAAAATGCTTCATCTTGGTGCTTTTTCATCTCTAAGACAGGAAGAGAGAAGGGCCTTAATTCAGAGTCGGAGCTAGGGAGATAGATACACCAGGAAGACAGTGGCGGCCATCTTCATAGGGCCATCGAGTGTTAGCGATCAACATGACAGTTGTGTGCTGTCTAGAGCTGCCACAAACTTAATGGTTAAATTTCCATAGCTGGTTGTTTGAACTTTTTTTTAAGTTTGTATGATAAGCAAAAAAAAAAAAAAAAAAAAAATTCAGAGTAACACACCAACAGGGGTGTTCTTCAGAGAAACCTTAGAGACACCTACTGTTGGAGTCTCATCATCTCCTTTTTTCAAAAGAAAACAGCTTCTCAGACCTAACGCTTTATCCTGGGAAGACCGTTTCAGTCTTTACATTGCAGATCGATATCATTCTACCAAGTCATGGGATGGAGAACTCTCAGAATAACTTAAGGCAGTGTATGAAGCAGTGTGAATATGGTACCATGTGGTGTGTGTGTGTGCGTGCTTAAGTGTGAAAGCTCTTGGAAGAGTAAGGAACAGAATAAATAATTTCAAGGACAAAGAGATAACTCTATATTTTGACATCAGCAATGTCTGTGAATAGAACCCATACTCTCTGATTTAATTAAACTGGGGGCCTAGGAACCCAAGTCAATTTCTAATTTAACAGCATGGATTTGTGTTAAATAAGACAGCCATGATAATTATTTTTCCACACCCATTGTCTTCAAAAGCAAGCTACCCCCGCCAAAGACCATAAGAGCCAAGTAGTACTATAATTTTGTACTTTGTTTTCCTATAATGCAACTTGGGCCAGAAGTAAATATTTGATCCAATGGCATCCAACCACAAGATGATCCAAAAGACCTGCATTAAAGAAATCTTGTAATTTCTGACTTATTCCCAAGATCCTGGCTTAGATAACTAAGATGTGTTGGTCATTTCTCTCACTTTCCAAAATCAACACGTCACTGCTAAGAACCAGTGCTCAGCCTCAACACATAAAGCTGAAACTAGAAGAGCTATAGGAACCTCAAACTATACTATATCTGTGTAGTATATCAGTATAGTATCCTTATACAGAAAAGATAAATGAAGGATAATGGTGTCACATAACTTACAAAGCACAGGAGCAAGCCCCTCCCTCTGGCATTCATCGAGGCATAGACCAATGCCTAAGATCCACTTTCATGACCCAAGCTAGGACCACAGGACTGGAGGTTCTTTGTTTTTCTCAAGATTTTTATTCTCAATCCATGTAGATCTAAACAATAATGCCTTCTAGTGGGTATTCCTGTGGGGCTAGGACTTTTATTCATGAGTATAAAATGTCCTTTCAGTAAAAGGGACAGTTTCAGACTTTAGTGACAACCACTTGGAACAGATTTTAAGTCTATTGAGGCAAACGTCGAACCGCAAGATTGAGTTCAAATACTTAGCTAGTCATTTTTCACTTTACCTTTGCATGCGGGTTTAATCTCTGCTTCCTGAGACATCTTGGGGTCTGATCTTGGTTGAAGGTTACAAAGACTCTCCCATTTTGCTTTTCTTTCTTAGTCTCTTTTCTACCAGCCTTGAATGGCTTGGGTTTGGGGGTCTTCCCATGCCTCTTCCTTCTATGTTCTAGTACATTCCAGCAGGCAAATCAAGAGAGAGAAGATGACCTACTGTGAATTTGCCTGGAATTATCATTGCAAGAATAAAAGGAAAAGTGAAACTCTTGTTTAAGGACTAGATTTTTACATAGAAGTCACCCAGTCTCACACCTCTCTGTGCTCAGTACAGAACCCACAGGCTGGCTAGGTAGGGGAAGACTGGAGGAATCGTAACATTTTTCTGATCTAAGAACAATAGTTACAGCAACAGCAGCAATCGGTCATTAACCATCTTAAATGGTAAATATACCTAATCTAATTCAATTACCACTGAGTTTCCACACATTATTACTGAATTTATAATAAAATGAGGATGTGTTTATATGAACCTGTAAGCCTAACTTCCAAACCAGACATTGTAATTTTAGTTCTAAATCACTTCTCTGGACAGCTTTTAGATTTACTACTGAATTGAGTTTTTCCTTTGTTTTGTATTTGAACGTCAAACTCATTTCTTCAAAGTTTTCTGACACTAGCTAAAGATGGTACAACTATATGATCTGAACCCAGGGTTCACATGCAGGAATAATTTTCCCTTGCCTTTGAGGTTCTCTGATTTAAAAGAACTGGTTTCTAAGCAAGCTGTGAATGGCCTATCCTTTGACTAATAATTATAACTGCCTAACTGCCAATTTAACCAATGATTACCTCAATGCCAGCTGTGTTCCCAGCAAATGTGTGTGACTGGTAGATATCTTTATCTCTTCTGATTCTGAACTTTCAGGAACAGAGAATGGGGGAAAGGAGACAAGGAGAAGCAGTCTCAAAATGACTCAGCCCTTTATAGCAATGGTCTTCTTAATTTTTAAATTGCAATTCCCTAGAACGATGTCAAACAACTGATGTGCATCTCATCCATAGCGTTATTGTTTATGACCCAAGGATTAAGACTTTTTAAAATGTTCTCCATGTGATTCTGCATTGCAGCATTTGGAAACCTTGCGTTTTGTGTGTCTCTACTCCACTGGCTAGACAATACGGAGGTTAGCAGATACTGTTCCACATCTTATATCAGAATTAACCAAGCAAAGGCATTGGCCCTGCAATCAGCTATCCTAATTACTATAGTCAGTAAAGACTATATAAGAATCTCTCTGTTCGTATTTGTATTTTGCAAATATGTAGTAGAGGATAGCATTGGCTGGTATCAATAGGAAGAAAAGCCCTTGGTCCTGTGAAGGCTCCTTTCCTCCATATAGGGGAATGCCAGGGTATTGAGGTAGGAGTGGGTGAGTGGGAGGGGGAGCATCCTCACAGAAGCAGGGAGAGAGGGGATGGGAGAAGGGAAAACTGGGAAAGAGGATAAGATTTGAAATGTCAAAACATAACTTATCTAATAAAAAAAAGAAAATATCTGTTAGGAGTCTATGGAATCCTAAATTAAACATGGTTTTACCACTACTTTGAACAATAAATATTTTATAATGTGCTAAGTGTGATTTCTTTAGTATTTACCATGTTTATTTAGTCTACACATATTTAACAGAAACATTAATTTAGGTCATCCACAGGATCCAAAATAAATTTGTCTTGGTGATTTTTAACCTAATTCAAAGAAGCAATTGTTCATTATGAAGAATATATATTTATACTGATATTTAACATATTTATATTGGTAAATATGATTTTATATAAGATACTACAATTAATATTTCAGTAGGTTAGGAATCACAGCTAAGCATTAATATATTAAGCAATCTATGGCTAGTTATACTGTCAGTACGCACTCAGCTCTTTGAAGTTTTGAGCTTCCTTTCCTTTTATTGGTGACTTGTTTATGACATTATTAGTAATATTTATTTTGTTATTACAAACGCTTTAGAATTGACTGTACATGTATCGAATACACTTAGGTATGACTCACATCATATGTTTCGAGTCCTGTTCAGACAAGTCTACACCTTACCCTGCACTACTCCAAGTCATACAAAACAGAGTTTTATCAGGAAGTACGTCACCTTGAGAAACTTTTACAACCAACTTCTTATCCCATTTTGAAAGCGGAGGATCGTTGGACTCCAGATTGAACCTGAGAAAGCAGCTTCAACCGTGCAGCTCACACTGGTGAATGAGTTATTCTTGGAAGCAGGAAGAGCACTGCCCTACACATTCGTCAGGGTTAACTGATACAGTAGGGGCACATGTGTATTAAAATCACACCAGAGAATCCAAGTCCAAGACATTATTGAACATGTCAGGAACAGAAAGGAGTGGAACCCTCTTGCCTGGCCCCCGTAAAGTGGCACAATGGATGTTTAACAGCCAGGTGGCTGCCATCTGATATCCCCTGTGTTTCAGCCATGGACAGGCAGAAGATTTCTTTAAATGTCTTGTAAAGTGTTAGTGATTATTATTCAACTCTGTCTTAACCACATTGCATTTCAGATGAACCATTCATTTTCCTCACTCTCTTTTTTAGGCCCCCAGTGTTGTGGATTTTATCATTGTCTTCCTAGTAGTTAGCATAGAATTTGGTCCAAAGGCAAGCAATTGTAATACCTCCTGTGAATAACTTAATAGATAAACCCAAACTAGTAGCAGAGCAGGTAGAAAGGGCGGCGTGAAAATCAGCCACCAAGCTTTGAACTGTGGCTCTTACTTCTTACTTCAGTGGGTAGAGAAATGTCTACTACTATGTAAGGACGTGAGGATTTAATCTGTAACCTATAGTCAATGATTCTGCTCACTCAATGTGTGCCCTGCTCCATGTTGGACATTAGAGACAGCAAGATGAACTAGACAATTGTCCTTTCTGAAGATGCTCCCAATATGATTAGGAGGAAAGGTTATTTCCATCTCTTCCCTTCTTCCTGGGTGAGGATGGTTAGCTCAAAAATTGTTGGTAATGAAAAACACAAGAAGACAGATAGTATTTTATATCAGGGCTTTTAGTGCCATTTCTTATCTGGCATCCATTTTCCATAAAGGTAACAGAAATAGCACAATTTGAACTCTCCAAGATGCAAATAACTCTTACACTAATCCTGTGAATAAATAATCATTTTGAAAAGACCTGCCATATTCATTTCATTGGAAAAAAAGAATTCACGTTTTCATAATATTCTGTGCAGAACAAGATATTAAAGCCCACATAATGGTTTCATGTGGGAAAGGACGTTGAGTTTCTAAGCAGTCTGTATTTAGGCAAAGGTTTAAAGATACCTGAAGCTCCACCTTCAAAGAACTGTCATCTGGAATCACTAAATATTCAGTATTACTATACAATTGTTTAAATTACCGAAGTCACAGGAAAGAAAAAAAAAAAAAAGCCATTCGCATCTTGACTCACTTACATAAACCCTGTAAATAATTTCAAGTATTTTTTGGTCATGCTGTTTGTTTTCTATCAACAGGATTAAGTTCTGTACTTAGAAGATTTCCTTCCTTTGTTTGCCTAATATTCTTTCAACAGATGTGTTGGGGAAAAAAGCACAGATTCAAAACCAGATTTGAATTCAGGCTCTACTCCCGATGTTTGGTTTCCTAAGCAACATCATGTGTTATACAGTGATATTAGTGCTTAGCACACTGAGGTAGTGTGACTGTGAATGAGAAAAAAAGAACGTATATTTAATAATGTGATTTATATAATTTAATAAATTACACATCATGTGAAAACATCTGAAGCAATTGCAAATGCTCCACAAACATAGATGCTTGCTTCTATTATGAGCTCCTTAAAGACTTCTCACTATGTCAGGAGATAAATGTTTTCTTGTTTGTTTCCTTCTTTCGTGAGACAATCTGGTGTTCCCCAGGTTATCCATGAACTCATTGTGTAACCAATAAGGATGGCCTTGAATCCTCCTGCCTCCACATTCCAAGAGCTGGGACTACAGATGTCAGCCATTACACCTGGTTTATGCCATGCCAGAGAACACACCTAAAGTCACTCAGGCTAAGCAAGCATTCTACCAATTGAGTTACATCCTAAGGCTTGAACTTTCTTTACTGCAATGGTCCATCCATTGTCTACATAATGATTTCTGCCATGATCAACAGGTACACATTTGCATATCTGATTCCAAACCATAAGCCCACAGATTTTTCCTCCTCAGAACCTGTCCTTTGCTTTATGCATAACAGATATCTGGGCTGCCCACCCACCCCTAATATAATCTCTTCATCTTCTTTATATCTATCCGCGCTTTTTTTCCTTGTCCTTGTGGAATCATTTGACTTCTTACTTAAGACTAAAGTACATCATGTAACAAGAATACATATGTGTGTGTATGTATATATATATATATATATATATATATATATATATATATATATATATATATATGTATGTATGTATAGTGTGTGTATGTCTTTCAAACAGTGCTACCTGGGGCTTAAAAACAAAGACACTGTTTAAATCTTTTTGTATTTTTTCTATCTCTAAGCATGCAAGCCCTATCACACGAACACATACTAGAAGGCTTGCTGAATTAAAATCACTTATTTGGCATTAAGTATTCATATTAGCAAGTCACACAATTTTTTTTCATTTTTTACATTAACTTTATGAGTTACATTACCATGGACTCCAAAATAATTATTCTTAAAAAAATGACAGGCCAAAAAAATAAATGACCATTGCCAAAGTAGTCTGGAGAATCTGTCTAGGTATCAGAAGAAAGAAGGGGGCCTGGGAAGATGGCAAAGTTTCTGATGTGCTTGCTGTGTAAGCACAAGGTTGTGAATTTGATCCGTAGCACCCCTTGACATGGCAGTATGAATCTATAACCCCCTCACAGGGAAAGCAGAGATCTTGCTCCTCAGCAAGTCTAGCTAAATTAATAAATTTCGGGATCAGCGTGAGATCCTATCTCGAATAATGACAGTGATGACGGCAATGGCAACAACAACGAGGAGAACAACTGAAAATTATATCCAACGTTACCCTTGTCTTCTCCCTTCCTCTACCCACCCCACATGAACACACATATGTATGCACGTATCATATACACAAGACCAAGCATGCATGTGTGTACATGCACACACACACAAACACAGGGCAGGGTAAAGGCCTGGAAAAAAAAAAAACTCACAGATCTGTACCGTCCTTAAAAGAGACACGAAGTTACCTGGGGCGAGATGGAGCATAGGCTGGTAATTTGTTGCAGGAATTCTAGAGCCATATTGACTGTATTTAAATTGCAGCTCCACTAGCTACGGCTCAGAACTGCGGATGGATGACTGGACTGTACGCACTAGCTACAAGAATGAAATCTGGATGATGAATAAAACGTTGATGCGTGGGAAGCATGCAGGACAGTGCCAACTGCACTGAAAGTGTTACATGGTGTTTATAAACAAACAAGGGACATGTGTCCTAGAGGAAGTCCCCTAAGAAACACTAGTCAAAACACAGACAAAGAAGTGATAATTGATGAAACAAAGATATAGAGGAGAGTTGGTTTTTTATATATAGTGTGAGCTCCAATCCATATCTGAAACTTCCTCAGGCTTAGTGAACGCAAAGCATTGGGCCCTATACCAGAACTACTGATTAGACTCTATAAAAAGAATGAGGGAATTCAGAAAGTTGATTTTGAATAGCAGTCCCAGGGAGTCTTGATAAGTTTCGGTAACTTCTTGGTCAAAGCTGTGCTGGAAAGTGGCCTGAGGACCAGACGCATTGCGTCAGCATCTCTTTAAAGATTAGAGATGCAGAGCCTCTCCTAGACTTGGGAAAGGTGGTCAGCAAATTAGTGGGATATTAAAAACAATGACCAGAAATCAGTAGCTTGGAAAGGAAGATGGTCCTGAACATGAACAACTTGCTTATGTGCAAGACTACAGCCACACTGTAACCCCAGAAAAGGGGGAAAGGCGGGTGAAGACAACTGTTGTCATAGCTAGCTATTTATTGCTATGTTTTAAAAATGACCAAAATAGCTTGGAAAGTAAAGGGCTTATTTGGAACAGGTATCTTAATCTTGTTCCATTATTAAAGGAAGCAAGAGCAGAAACTCATGCAGGAATCTGGAGGCAGGAACTGAAGCTAAGCCATAGAAGAATACTGCTTACAAGCACAACTACCCCCACACATGCATTAATTGATTAAAGATTTAAAAAAAAACTGAAGAAATAAAATGATGAAGGTGCTAGTAGATGGAAAACCTGCCATACTCAAAAATCAACAAAAATAAGTTTTCCATAAATGACTATATTATCAAAAGGCATTTACAGCTTCAATGTGACCCCATCAAATTCCCATGCCGTTCTTCAGAAAATTAGAAAAGATAGTTCTAAAATGTACAAAAAGCAATAGAATTCAAATGACTAAAGTGATTCTGAAGCAGAAAAAGGAAAACTGGAGATATTTGATTTCAGGTTACACTACAGAGTCACGATATGGGCACAAAACAGACACATAAACCACAGGAATGGAATAGAGGACCTAGATGTAAATGCAGCTAAAATTCACAGGCTTTCAGGTAAAGGTGTTAAAAATATACAATAGAGAAAAGATGCCCTTTTCAGCTAATGACGCTGGGTTAAGTGGAAAACACCTGTAATGAACTTTTATCCCTATCATATAACTGCAAAATTAAGTAACTAAATACAACCTCTAAGGTATAGCCTGAAATTCTGCAACTACCTGAGGAAAATACAAGCCAAACATTTCCACTTTAAAGGACAGATAAAGAGTTTCTGAAAAGAACTCTATCAGTGCAGATATAATCCCAAGAAATAATAACTGGGGTGTACATCAAATTACATGAAAGCTAATGCACATAAAAGAGACACATCAGCAGGGGAGAGACAACTTAGAGCAGGAGATCTTTTCCAATTACATCCAACAAAAGAATCATATCTAAATCATATAAAGAACTCAAAAATTTTGAGTGCTCAATGACAAAAATAGTTGAGGATTAAATAAGCAAATAAAATGGATAATTCTCAATAGGAGAAATACAGTCAACAGTTACATTTAAAATATGCATTATGCTTTGGCCTCGTGAATAGATATTAAACTACGTTATACAAGATATATGTACTATACATGCATATGTACATATATACATATATGTATGTATAAACTATATTAAATGGGAGAAAGGGCATTTGAGAAAATTAAACTAGGTCATAAAAATGCTTTAGCAAAACCCACTACTTCACATGTTAATTTAATAAAATTACAGCAAGATTCCATCTCAACCCCAATCTGAGTCCTTATCCTCAAGGAAAGAAATGACACCAAATGCTGATGAGAATGTTGGGGGGAGGGATGATTCTTATACATTTCAAGTAGAAAAGTAAATTATATAATTATTATGAATATCACTATAGAAGTCATCTCCAAAAAAGACTTAGGATACAATTATATTTAATTAGGATATAAACCAACTATATCACTCATGTATATATTTGAAGGATTTTAAGTACATTTACAAGTCTACCACAGATACTTGAGTCTCACTACTGATTGCACTATTCAAAATACCCAATATAGAAATCAATAGATGAATGGATAAGAAAAAATTGAATATATACATAATAGAATTGGTAAGCTCTAAAAAAAGGCAAAATATAACATTATATAAACACATTTGAAGTTAGATTATGTTAAACAAAATAAGCAAGACTAAAAAAAGGAAATATTTCATCTTTTCTCTTGCATACAAATTCTATAATTAATATATATATTATACTGATATGTATTTTATGCATATATATGATATAAAGTATAAAGAAACTGCTGGATGAGAAGGGCCCAGTAGAAGCAAGGAAACAAGAGAACATCATGAGTAATGATTATGAGCAGTGTACAGGAATATAGAGATAAAAACATCATAATAAAACCCATTATTTGATATGCTATAATAAGTACATAGACACAGAAATGTGGACCTTCAGCAACTACCTGAACCTCCTGATTCGGAATCGACCTTTTCACAAACTTGAATAGTTTGTAGGTATATTAAAATTTGACAAGTGACAGTTCTAGAAGATGGGTAATATGCTAGTTAGCAGGGATATTATTATTTTGTACCATTTCAGTCTGATTAATTTACAGGGGAAAGGTTGTCTTCCTATAATGCTAGAGAGTAATAGGGGGTAGGAGTTTTGCATTCACACTTATCAACTGATGCCATATGTAGGTTTCTAACCTATGTCAGGTATCAACTCTGTTCTATAAGAAATATCAGCTGGCTGGAGAGATGGCTCAGTGGTTAAGAGCACTGACTGCTCTTCCAGAGATCCTGAGTTCAAATTCCAACAATCACATGGTGGCTCCCAACCACCTGTAATGAGAGCTGACACCCTTTTCTGGTATGTATGAAGACAGGTACAGTGTACTCATATATAATAAATAAATATTTAAAAAAATAAGAATTATCATCTAATGCAATGGTATAAAAAATAAATACTGAAGTTCCAGAGTTAAATTTGTACAGGTTTATTTCTCCATTGAATCTAAGTGAATGTTCCTACTCAACAAGTGTAATTAGGTTGCAGTAATGAAATCATTTAGATAAGAACTCTTCTATGACTCTTCTCTTTCTCCATCAGGTACTAAGAGCCCATCAGTTTCCCTTGCAGAAAGCAGGCTTGTAGAGAATCAAACATTGGGGACTCTCCTAAGAGATATTCATAGGCCCTGACTGATGACGGTATGTGTCCTTTCTTCCCAGCTGCTGTTGACCACAACTCAGACACATGGTGACCATACCTGAAGCAAGGAAACAGACCGGCTCTGTGGTTACAGATGGGGAAACAGTGTAATTGGGTGAAAACATGTCAATGTTTGTCCTAATAAACTTACTGTGCAAAGAAAGGGATAGAAAGTAAAGAGCCAGACAGAATAAAGTTAGTATAGGGAGCCACTTTAGAAACCTGAATGAATTGACATTTGGTATGTGAGGTATGACTGAACAGTTATTATTAAGAAAAAAATTAAAAAAGAGTAATTCATCTAATTTTTGCTGAGTCTCTGGAAGGTGAGAAATGAGAAACCCAAAACCCAAAGATATTAAATACTTTGACAAATTGATGCCAATGTTCACACTCCCCATTTGTGGCTCTATTGATATAGGTGGCAGAGGGCAGATCGGATATCCATGATCTGTGCTATGCCTGAAGACATATTGATGTCTGTAGGCCATGCTGTCCCTGAGATCCATGTCTGGGTCCATGATCCTGCTGCAGGCAAGGCCTGTGTTGTTGTCCTTGTCCTGTGTTACCAATGAGAGCATTTGTGGCTGTTTGTGGTCCAATGTTGTCTCCAGAAACCATGTGGAAGTCCATGGTCCTTGCCTCCCCAACCATAGAGGGCAAGAAAGCCACCTTTGCAATGGTATCTATCACTGTTGATGACTTAAGAGTCACAGTTGAGAAAAAGGGACATAGAAGGCTCCTGTGACAACCCCTACCCCAACCCTACCATCTAAGAGAACTCTTTTAAAAATGTAATAAGGATAGTGAAATGTCCTCTCCACATTGATGGCTTCTGGCGGGGATGAGGGCTTGGTAGGACTCTGTTTCCTTTCTCCATACAAGCTATCTACCTATTCACTCTACATCCCATTGCAGCCCACCACCTCTCAGTCTCTCTCTCTCTCTCTCTCTCTCTCTCTCTCTCTCTCTCTCTCTCTCACACACACACACACACACACACACACACACAGCTCCTCCCCTACTTCTTTCCTCTCTTCTCAGAAAGGTGGTGGAGCCCCCCACTGTGTAACAACCCACCTCTAGTAGCTGCAGAACTGGAAACATTCTCTCCCACTAAGGGTAGACAATGCAGCCCAGATAGGGGAACAGGATCCACAGGACAGCAATAAAGTCAAGGTAAGCCTCAGCTCCACATGTTTGGGGACTCATATGAAGACCAAGCCACACATATATAGCACATGTGTGAGGCACAGGAGAAGGGGCTATGTCCAACCCATGAATAGTCTTTGGTTGGTAGTCACTGGCTGGTCATTTCCTCAGTCCCTGCTCCATCCCTCTTCACATTTTTTAAAGGGGCTGTTCACTGGAAATTTGATATGCTCTAGTGACTTTATGGGCAACATAAATTGTTCTTGAGTGATTTGGGGTTTTTAGATGGAAGAGAAATCATAATGGTGGGGGACAGACATGGAAAGACTGGAAACAGAGTATGATGGGGTGTGTGACATGAAATTCTTAAATAATCAATAAAATATTATATTGGGACAAAAGTTAAAATGTAAATAAATCTTAGACTTGCTGCTCATTCTTTCGGTCATTTCTAGGCTATAAAGCCACAGGGAAGATCACAAGCCAGTAAGCAACAAGGGGTGAAAGAAATCCTCACAGAAATAACTCACAGAGGTTAATACATATTGTTCTGTTCATAAAGTATCTTTTGAATGAAAGAAATAGAAAAAGAAGTTGTTCTTCATTTATTAAACAATACATTGCATGAAATGACACTACTAGGCTATGGGATAATTTGAGGGCTAAGAATAATAGAGCCTTCTTTCTACAACTATGGAAAATCTCATTAATTTTTTAATTTGAAAATAGTTTATTATAATACATTCTGATCATATTTTTCTCTCTCCCATATCCTTCCAGATTTCTCTCACCTATTCAAGTCTTTCTTTATCTCTCTCTCTTTAGAAAGTAAACCACAGTAAAAGAAAAGCAAATAAAAACCAGAAGAGAAACACACACACACACACACACACACACACACACACACTGAATTCATACAAACACAAAAATCACAATTTATAATGTACAATAAAAATACCAGTAAGATTAATATTTGACAATCAAAGCAATGTAGCAAAAGATCTGCATATATATATATATATATATACATATATATATATATATGTATGTATGTATATGTATATCATTGAGCTAATTTTCTGTTGGCCATTTAGCCTGGGATGCACCCTTATGTGTGGTTTATATACCCAGTGTGATTCCACTGTAAAAAAAAATCCTTTGCTGGTGGTTGCCAACTGTAGATAGCTTCTTGGTTAGGGATGGGAGCCCATGCCAACTTCCCCCTCTCAGTCCTGGAGCTTTGTCTATCTGGAACCTGTGCAAACCCTATGCATGTGGCTACGGTCTCTGTGAGTTTATATGTCCATCAGTCCCCTTGTGTCTGGAAGACTAGCAGTTCTTTTCTGGATTGTGCTTCAGTTACTAATTTGTGTTTGGTGAACTGTTTTGGTGGGCTGGAAATGGGTCGAAGCATTTAAGAACCATTATTTAAGTAGGTTTTGAAAAATCTAAGCCAGTTTGTGAACAGGTGGGATGTTTTCAAAGTGAGGACAAGGAAACAGGGAAAGACAAGATAATAAAATAAAATTTGTTACCACGTTAGCTAGTGCTATGAACCATGTCTAAAGAAACCATAAAAGTATTTCAAAGTTCCTTACACAAAGGATGCCAAGATGGTACATTTTTTTCTCCCTCTTTTAATCCAGAGTATAAATCCTAGGTCAGAAGAAAGTAAAATATCCTGACAGGTAAGGTAGAAGCCATAGACTTTCTACATCAGAGACCAGAAAAAGGGAAAAAAGAATATTAATTGCCTTAGTAGATGGGGCCAATATAATCTATGGCCTGGATGTACAGTGAGTACTGAAGTTACCAAGCAACTAGACTGGTTCTCTTAATAGAAGACTGGGAGAAGACTGTTCCTTGATGGTACTGTGATCAAAGAGAAGACAGAGACTTTGCAGTGATCTCAATGTGCCAGCTAAATGAAGGAATTCTTCAAGTTGCATGGATTAAGAATAACTAAATGTCTTCTTTTCTAACAACATTTGAACCACATGAATATTGATTACTAAGCTTCTGGTCCCAAAAGGCTATTATAGGCAGTGCTCAACCCTGAATGAATAAAATGAGTATCATTTTTTCAACATCATTTATCTTCAGACTCTATACTTTTGTTCCTTGATTAGAAGGCTTAACACAAAGCTCTATGCATGCATAATGCACACAGTTTTTCATATGAAGTGTTCTTGATTACAGAAGGATAACAAGAAAGATTTAAATAGTGCAGGGAAATCTCTCTGAAAAGTCTACTGGACAAAGGTAATTACTCTGCAACTTAGCATTTCAGAAAAGTGCAGCCCTATGAACTGAATGCACAATGAAATAACTGGTTTTTCCAACATTAAACCATGTCTGAGCACATCTGGAAGTCAAAAACTTAGAGGGGAGAGAGACGAAGCCATTTTCTCTTAACAGAGACCATGAAGTAAATGGCTAAAGAAGAAGAGAGAACTGGGAGATATTTATCAATTTCAGTGTTATTGTCTCCGAAGAGGTTGAAACTGGTCAGAACATTCCTTCCTGCTTCCAGATTTATTTGACAATGAACACAGCATTTCTGGTCTTGAAAGTTGTGGAATGAGAAAAAACTCCTCTTACATATGGTAGACCTTTTTGGCTATATAAAATATACATAGGAACAGCTACAAATGGTCTCAGTACATTTGGAACTAG
This sequence comes from Micromys minutus, assembly GCF_963924665.1. Lineage (NCBI taxonomy): Eukaryota > Metazoa > Chordata > Mammalia > Rodentia > Muridae > Micromys > Micromys minutus. The sequence continues at coordinate 18,330,333 of NC_137961.1, read as the reverse complement.
GATATCTGGTAAATTACAAATAATACCTGGGTTCCATAGAGTCTCTTAGACAGGAAACAGATGTTTGCTTCAACTCTCTGTGGGCACCAAGCAGAGGGTTGTTTATATCAAAGCTCTATGTTGACCGCAGATGCATAAAGGTAACTGCAGTTTCAAACTACATTTTTCAAGGGTCAAAATGGCTTTGTTGGATAATTAAATTATATGCATGAATAACAATTGCAAGCTCCTCACAAAGAACCAAGTTATATGTACCAATTTGATGTTGGGAGAATGATCATAAAAGTAAAGCCATCTATCTAGCTTTCTGTAAGTCTTCTGGGTTCCAACTCCTCGCACACTTTTTCATTTATTTCAGTATTGCATGTTGGTTATTTATTTATTTTTTTGTCTTACCTGCAGTATAAATAAAGTGATTTATCTAGAAAATTTTTATATCAGTACAAACCACAAAGAGAGAAAGAGAGAGAAAATGGCCACTGACCACATTTTCCTTTCAGCTCCAGAAGTTATTCATCTCAGTCCTAAACAGATTCAAGGCAGTGGGAGGTTAGGGGCAGGCATTTCTTTTCATTACCTGAACTAGGCATCAGGGTGTTACAGTAAATATTAAAAAATAAATCTGGTTTATTTCTCTGCAGGCCCTAAGGTCTCACTCCTCAAGCCAGGTTTTAGTTCAGACCCGCAAGCTTCCCTGGTGCCCGGTCAATCCACAAACCCTCTACACAACAAGATTGTATCAAATAGACAAAGATCCAAAAAAAAAAAAAAATCATATAAGATGCTAGACCTATAAAATCCTTAATGTTCATAGCTTTTTAACACCAATAACTATCATTTGGGTCTAGCTGGTTCTTGGGAAGCTCCATGCTGCCACAATCTTTCTCCTTCTGTCATCTCGCCTCCTCCAACCTCTCTGACCTCTGACCTCTCATCATTTGACCTCTTAGACCTCCCTTCTCTCCACCCCTTTCACTGCTCCCACCGGCTTTCCTTTATTTTACTAATTAAAATAGGAAGGTTCAGTTGGAGTCTCTCACAGCCCTTCTTAGGGAAGTGGAAGTAACATTAAAATACAAACAGCTTCCAGACAATCTACATCAGGGCAGCCAGGGAAACCATCTCACAGGCAAGTCTTATAAACTTTATAAGCATTTGAAATATTTTTCATCCTCAATTATGGCAGAAACACATGAAGGTTTTTAAGTACAGGATGGATGTGATATGGTTGGTTTATCTTCAAAATATCTGTCCACATGTATGGAAAACGAACTTTTGAGTACAAGCATTGGAAGAAAGCAACAGCTATTATAGTGGCCACAGTGATGATAACAGACTGGAGGGGAATTCCTGTCACTTTCTTTAAAGAAATTTCTTTTTTCTAAAATTAATAATTCATACTATAAGTGCATTTATGTCTGTTTTCCTGCAATCTTTATTAATGGAAGCCACCAATATTAGAAATATAGTTCATATTCCAACCCATCTGATGAATCCAGCCACAGCCACCATTTGACTGAAACAGGTGATACTCCAAATAAGCAACAACCATAAGAACCAGGCAAGCCACAGTCCTGAGAGGCAGTGACAGTCAGCCTTGGGTACCTGGAATGCACAACTTATAGGACTTTTAGTTAATGTCAACACTCAAATCTCTGTTGCTGATTACGCTCTACATTGAGACTCACTCCTATTTCTTTATCCTAAACCATTTTTTTTTTCAAAACTAGATATGGTTTTATTTATTGGGTGTGTTATTTATTTATATTTCAAATGTTATCCTCTTTTCCATTTTCCCCTTTGCAAACCCCCTATTCCATCTCCCCTCCCCTGCTTCTATGATGGTATTCCCCCACTCACACATCCACCCATTCCCCCCACCTCACTGGCCTGGTATTGCCCTACACTGGAGTATCGAGTCTTCAAAGGACCAAGGACCTCTCCTCCCACTGATGCTAGATAAGGCCATCTTCTGCTACAAATGCAGCTGGAGTCATGCAAACCCTACCAGCTTCTTCAGTCTTCCCTAACTCCTCAGTTGGGGTGGCTGCCAGCATCCACATCTGTATTTGCTGTGCTGTGGCAGAGCCTCTCTGGAGACAGCTGTATCAAGCTCTTGTCAGCGTGTACTTCTGGGCATCCACAATAGTGTCTGGTTTTGGTGTCTGTATATGGGATGAATCCACTGGTAGGGCGGACTTTGGATGGTCTTTCTTCAGTTACCGATCCACACTTTGTCCCCATGTTTCCCGTAGACAGGAGCAATTCTGAGTTAAAAATTTAGAGACAAGTGGGTGGCCCCATACTCCAAATGGGGGCTTTACCTAACCTCTGGATTTGATCTCTACAAGTTCTCCCTCCCCTTTGCTGTGCATTTCAGCTAACCTCATTCTTATTTGGTCCTGGGAGACTCTTGCTTTCCTGGCATCTGAGAACTGGCTACCATCAGTTCCCCATCCCCCTTTGCTACACACCTCAGTTCAGTCTCCTGACCCTCTGTATATCATTTATATCTCCTCCCATACCTATTCTGCTCAACCTATTCCCCTTCCCTCTCCTCTCTTCCTCCCAAGTTCCTCCCACATTCTATCTCCTGTGAGTATTTTGTTCCCCCTTCTAAGAAGTATTAAAGCATCCATACTTCGGTCTTCCTTCTTATTGACTGTGAGGTATATCATGGGTATTCTGAGCTTTTTGCCTAGTGTCCACTATCAGTGAGTACATACCAAGTATGTTCTTTTGTGATGAGATTACCTAACTCAGGATGATATTTTCTAGTCCCATCGATGTACCTAAGAATTTCATGAATTCATGGTTTTAATAACTGGGTAGTACTCAGTTGTGTAAATGTACTACATTTTCTGTACCCATTCCTCTGTTGAAGAACATCTGGGTTATTTCCGGCTTCTGGTTGTTATAAATAAGGTTGCTGTGAATGTAGTGGAACATGTGTCCTTATTATATGTTAGAGCATCTTTGGGGTATATGCCCAGGAGTGGTATAGCTGGGTCCACAGGTAGCACTATGGTCAATTTTCTGAGGAATTGCCAGACTGATTTCCAGAGTGGTTGTACCAGTTTACAACCCCACCAACAGTGGAGAAATGTTCCTCTTTCTCCACATCCTCACCAGTGTCTTTTAGCCCTTCTGATTGGTGGGATGTGAAATCTCAGGGTTGTGTTGATTTTCATTTTCCTGATGACTCAGGATGTTGATCATATGATGCTTTAGGTGCTTCTCAGCCATTCAGAATTCCTGAGTTGAGAATTCTTTACTTAGCTCTGTCTCCATTTTAAAATAAGGTTATTTGGTTCTCTGTAGTCTAACTTATCGAGCTCTTTGTATATTTTGGATATTAGCCCTCTATCAGATGTACGGTTGGTAAAGATCTTTTCCCAGTTTGTTGGCTGCCATTTTGTCCTGTTGACAGTGTCCTTTGCTTTACAAAATTTTTCAATTTTAAGAGGTTCTATTTGTTGATTCTTGATCTTAGAGCATAAACCATTGATGTTTTGTTCCAGAAATTTTCTCTTGTGCCCATGTGTTCAAGGTTCTTCCCCACTTCCTCTTCTCTTAGTTTGAGTGTATGTGGTTTTATGTGGAGGTCCTTGATCCACTTGTACTTGAGCTTTGAATAAGGAGGTAAGAATGGGTCAGTTTACATTATTCTACATGCTGATAGCCTGCTGAACCAGCACCATTTGTTGAAAATGGTGTCTTTTTTCCACTAGATGGTTTTAGCTCATTTGCCAAAGATCAAGTAACCAGAGATGTGTGGATTCATTTCTGGGTCTTCAGTTCTATTCCACTGATCTACCTGCCTGTCTCTGTACCAATACCATACAGTTTTTATTCTGAATGCTCTGTAATGCAGCTTGAGGTCAGGGATGGTGATTTCCGCAGAAGTACTTTTATTGCTGCGAATACTGTTTGCTATCTTGGGTTTTTGGTTATTCCAAATTAATTTACAAATTGCTCTTTCTAGCTTTGTGAAGAATTGAGTTGGAATTTTAATGGGGATTGCATTGAATCTATAGTTTGCTTTGGCAAGATGGTCATTTTTACTATATTAAATCTCCCAATCCATGAGCATGGGAGATCTTCCCATTTTCTCAAATTTTTGAATTTTTTTTAAAGAGACTTGAAGTTTTTGTCATACATACCTTTCACTTGCTTGGTTAAAATCACACCAAGGTGTTTTATATTATTTGTGATTACTGTGAAGGGTATTATTTTCTTATTTCTTTCTCAGCCTGTTAATCCTTTGAGTAGAGGAAGGCTACTGATTTAAGCTAATTTTATATCCAACCACTTTGCTTAAGTTGTTTATCGGGTTTATAAGTTCTCTGTTAGAATTTTTGAGGTCACTTAAGTATACTATCATATCAGCTGCAAATAGTGATATTTTGACTTCTTCCTTTCCAGTTCGTATCCCCTTGACCTTCTTTTGTTATCTAATTGCTCCAGCCAGAACTACAAGCACTATATTGAATGTGGATAGAGAGAGTGGGCAGCTTTGTTTAGACCCTGATTTTAGTGGGACTGCTTCATATTTCTCTTTATTTAGTTTGATGTTGGCTATTGGTTTGCTGTATATTGCTTTTACTATGTTTAGGTATGGGCCTTAAATTTCTGATCTTTCCAACACTTTTACCATGAAGGTGTGTTATATTTTTTGAAATGTTTTCTCATAATCTAGATAAAGAAAGAAACAGAATAATGTTGAAAGATTTTTCTCAAAGTCATATTGGAAAATAAGTTATAATTTGAGGTCTACATTTTTTAATTACAAGTATTTTTTATACATACCTCCTCCTCACAATTTCTCCCAGATTTTTTCCTTCTCCCCACATACCCAAATCCATACTCTCTCCTTCTCTCATTAGTTAACAAACAATCTAAATATAAACTAAAGCAAACAAAGAAACCAGAATAGGAAAGCGCACATAGACACACACACACACACACACACACACACACACACACACACACACACAAACACACACACACAGAGAGAGAGAGAGACAGAGACAGAGACAGAGACAGAGAGACAGAGAGAGAGACTAATAAATGTATAAAGATGTTTTATAAACAAAAGAAGACTGACACACAGGATCTCAAGGAGACTGGCAGCAAGCATCAGGACCAGAACAGGTCTAAGCCAGATGGTGTCCCGATTTTTGAAGAGGAAGGACCCAAACTCCCATCTTTAACCTAGAAGCTATCTTCAGTTGATAACCATTCTTTCAATCTATATGTTGAGTACCTACAGGGTACACATACCAAATGGAGCAAAAGAAAATGAAGGAAAGGGACCCAACTTCCATTACAAGAAGACTAAAAGAAACTGAAGCAACAAATAAGAAAAAAGAAAAAAGGAAAGAAACAAATTCACTGCAAAGATTCCAAACTGGGATAGCAGCATAGCAGTGAGTGCTCTGAAGATGGGTAACTAAGACAGCACATGCATGGTGTGAGTTCATTAATATGACTTCTACTGAGACTGGCAATGGACACAGTTAAAGTCTTCATGGAAAGCTGGACATGGTGGTGCATGCCTGTAACCGCAGCCCATTCTACCTTCCGATCATTCCCAGGATCTAACAGTTCACCATAGCTGACAGTATGCTTCCAGTCTGTTCTGTCTTTTTAAATGCCTCCTAATTGACTCACCTCACCCACCAGATCAGGCTTGTGGACTTCAAACCTTCTGTTTGGGTCATTCCTACAGCTGCTGGAACGAAATTCTACAAACTTAATGTGTTGAAAGAGCAGCTTTCTGTGCTTTCATGGCTAGACTTGAAGTCAGAGTGTGGACAGTTAAGACCCTCTCACCACCTTAAGAGAGTGGCATCCTTATACCTTTCTAGCTTGTTGGTGTTTACCAGTTCTCCTTGACACCCATTGCCCTGTGGCTGCATGTCTTTTGTCTCTTTCCTATCTGCACGTGCCATTCTCATCTCTACATCTCTGTCCAAATTCCAGTCATCTTTTAATCTTCTAAACTAGGGTCTAGAAACCTATCTAAACTTGATTAGACCTTGAAAGATTTAATGTTCAAATAGTTGCAGCTAAGGATATCTTTGAGAGAGATACAAAGCTTTATTCAATGAGTTGGATTTAGCTTAGCTCAGTTGTTTAGTTCCATGTTGTGTTCTTTTGAAACAAGGTCTCAGTATGGCTGGCCTCAAAGTTTCTACACAGTCTAATTTCACTGCATAGGTTTGTGATCCCCCACACCATTCCTCCAAAGACTGGGATTACATGCATGTACCACCGTGTCCATCTTATTCCTCAGACTTCATTAGTGTCCAAAGTCAGTCATTCTCACTAGTAGTCACATTAGTGAGCTCACACACTCCATGCTGTATCTGAGTTAACATCTTTAGATTGCTCACTGCCATTCTCTATAAAGATCCTGTTTCCTCTGCCTTTTATCTCCTTTCCTGAGATCCCCCTTGGTTCTCCTAATCTTCTTTATGCTCTGCTCACCAAGGCGTTCTCTGATTACTGTTTTTAAAACTAGTAGACTAGCCCCTTAGTCTGACACCCTCCGTCCCTCTTTTTGGAATTTTTCTCCTCTACAAAGCACCGGCTGTCACCACCATCTCGGTCCAGAAAGCTAAAGTATCCAGCGCAAGATTACAGGACAGAAAGTAGAGAGGCGGCTCCTGGGAATCTCTCCAGGGCTTGTACTCTCTTGTTCTATGCAGTCTTTGGAAGATGATTGCCTACAGTTTATCCATTAGCTACCTGGCTGGGTTATAAAAGCCAGGATCAGTGACAATCAGCAGATGTCCTCATATTTTCAGCCATTTTTTTTCTATTTTCTTCTTCTTCTTCTACTTCTTCTTCTTCTTCTTCTTCTTCTTCTTCTTCTTCTTCTTCTTCTTCTTCTTCTTCTTCTTCTTCTTCTTCTTCTTCTTCTTCCAATTCCTCCTCCTCTTTTTGGTCAATGTTAATAAAAGTCTGGTTCTCAGGGAAACACTTGGGGTAGAAATTCCGAGTTAAAGGCATAAACCAAGGTTTTCTTCTTGCCCAATGATCCCCCACAAAAAAAATGCTCACTGGGCAAGAAATAAGGGAGATTTTTACTTTGTGGGATTTCTTTTTCATTTTTGAACCCATGAGATGTTAAGACCTACAGAAGAGCCGGAATGATAGAAAGTTACTTAATTTATTTATTCAGCATAGATGTACATATAAAACAATCAGATATTATTTCCAAACACACTTATATATTGCTATGATGTCATATAGACACACTTGTTTATTTTGATAAACACACACACACCACATAGAAACTTCGGATTTTTTGTTTGATTTTTTTTTGGGGGGGTTGCTTTTCTGTTGTTGTTGTTATTTGTTTTCTTTTGTTTTTGTTTTGTGTTTTTGTTTTTTTTTTTTTTTTTTTTGGTATTGTACCAAAAGTCAAAGAAACAAACAAAAGAGAATCATTTATAGCAGAGGAGCTTTCTGAAGATTACCCAAATTGAGTGTTAATGCTAGGCTTGGTCTTTGGTTCTGGAGACAGACCTTTCAGTAGGCCTAGTGCTTTTAGTGAAAAGTCATATCTCTGATTTCTTGATGAAGAAACTGGGCATTTGGGATATTGGATGACCAGAACTAATGCCAGATGGCCAGAAAGGATGTGAAGGCTGCAAAGATTACCAGGTATACTCACAAGTCACAATACTATTCATAATTCACAATGATACTCACCAATTCAGAGAGAGAATACACACAAGCAAGCAGAGTGGTACTAGATGCTTGTACACACTGTCTGCTCTGAAGCACATCTGCCCTTTCAGTTAATACTTCAGAGTGCACATCTCAGCTAAAGTTCTTGATAATGCAATGGTTTCAGATTCCAAAAATTTACAGGGTTTGAAACACCTGCATATACGCAATAAAGTACTGTGGGGATGAGACCTTTTTCCTCATTAATTTATTATTGACTTTACATTCTGATTATACCCCCTCCTCTTAGTCCCCATCACCCCTCTCTCACAGCCCCTCCACCAGCTCACCTCCAAGAAAGGGGAGCCCACATCAGTTACCTACCCACCTGGCACCTCAAGTCACTACAGGTCTAGGTACATCTCTCCCACTTAGGACAGCCATGACAGCCCAGTTAGGGGAACAAGATCCACAGACAGGCAACAGAGTCAGGGACAGTTCTTGCTCTAGGTGTTGAGGGACCTCCATGACGACCAAGCTGAATATCTGCTACATGTGTGCAGAAGTTAGTGGAAGGAAGGCTACATCCAGTCCATGCTTGCTTGTTGGTTGGTGGGTCAGTCTCTCAGAGTCACCAGGGGCTCAGGATAGTTAACTCTGTTGGCCTTCTTATAGAGTCTCTATCTCCCTTGGGGTTCCTCAATCCTTTCTCTAACTCTTCCACAAGTCTTCTGGAGAGCCATCTAATATTTGTCTGTGGATCTCTGCATCTGTTTAGGTCAGCTGCTTGGTGGGACCTCTCATAAAACAGTCATGCAAGGTTCCTGCCTGCAAGCCTAAGAGAATATCCTTAATAGTGTCAAGGATTTTTTTTTCTTGCCCACAGTATGAATCTCATGTTAGGCCAGGCATTGGTAAGTCATTCCCTCAGTCTCTGCTCCATCTTTGTCCCTGCAGTTTTTGTAGGCAGGACAAATTTTAGGTGGAAGGTTTTGTGGGTGGGTTGGTATCCTTATCCCTCCACTGGGAGTCCTACCTGGCTACAGGAAGTGACCATTTTAGGCTCAATCCATATTCCCCACTGCTAGGAGTCTCGGCTAAGGTCATGCTCATAGACTCCCTGCAGCATCCCCCATCCCAGTTCCCTTTCTCCATCTACCTCCAATGATTATTTTACTTCCCCTTTCTGAACGAGATTTAAGAATCCTCCCATGGTCTTTCCTTGTTATTTAGTTTTTTGGGGTCTGTAGACTGTAGCAAGTTACAAGTGGACCAACAATATAAAACTGGATATACTAAATCTAATAGAAGAGAAAGTGGGGAATAGCCTTGAACCCCTTGGTACAGGAGACAATTTCCTGAATAGAGCAGCAATAGCTCAGGCTCTAAGATAAGTGGGAGCTTGTGAAATGGAGACGCTTCTGTAAGGCAAAGGATACCATCAATAAGACAAAATAACAGCATACAGGATTAGGAAAAGATCTTAACTAATCCTACATCCAACAGAGGTTAATATCCACAATATATAAAGAACTCAAGAGGGATTGAGAGATGGCTCAGCCATCAAAGGCTAGGCTCACAACCAAAAATATAAGAACTCAGAAAGTTAAACATCGACAAACCAAAGAGCTCAAATATAAAGGTTCAATGTCCTACATCGTGAGGAGAATGAAAACCAACCCATTCAGATTTCACATCACACTTATCAAAATGGCTAAGATAAAGCAAAAATAACAACAGCAACAGAATCAGCAAACCAAACCTAAAACAAAAAAACCCTAAGGGACAGTCCATGCTGTCCAACACGTAGAGAACACTCCTCCTCCATTGCTGGTTGAAGAAAACAATTACACAACCACTCTGACAAACCAATTTGGCAGTATCTCAGAAAAGTAGAAATAATTTTACCTCAAGACCCATATATACTACTCTTTGGCATATATCCAGAGGATGGTATAATATACCTCAAAGAGACATGTTCCACTATGTTCATAGCAGCTTTATTTATAATAGTCAGAAACTGGAAACAATCCAGATACCCCTCACCCAAAAAATGGATGCAGAAATGAGGTTCATTTACACAATAGAATACTACTCAGCTATGAGAATCAAAGGCATCATATAAACATTTTATGTACAACCTGAAGGTAATTTTATACAAGATGTTAACTGTGCCTGTGTTTTCACCATGACCAATAACAGTAAGATATGGATTTTTCATTCAAAATAATTGGCAATCAAAAGCTTGTATTTTGAAGCAGTTTGAATTTCAGCATTTCAAAATAATGGTTTTTAAACCATTGAGGAAGATATGACTTTTAAGAACCCCAGGATGTTCCTATCTTATTTTTCTCTTTTGATGCTTAGCATCAAACATTTTTGCAAGTTTCTATTTCGCAATCTTCAATTATTTTGCAAAGTATCTCAGACTCATTTATTGCAAAGATGACAACTCTCTATCAAGAACCCAGTAATGTTTCTAGGGAAAGGATGAATCTTCATGACTGGTCTTGGGACATCAAACCTTTCTTGTGAGGAGGTATTTGTGTGTGTGCAAAGGTATATAGAGTGCTAATGTGTATGTAGAATAGAGTTCAACCTGTTCTGTGTAAATCCTCTGGAAACATCTTATTTATTTATTTCAACAAGATTTCTCACTGGCACCAGGGGAGCTTAGGTTCTGCACCCTGGCCAGTAAACTCCGGGGATATTCTTGTCTAAGCCCGTAGCCTGGGATTGAAGCCTGGCTCTATTCTTTCTTGGGTGCTGTAATCACAGTGACTCGGGTTTTCATACTTGTTCTGCAAACACGTTGTCACCTGAAACCAGCTCCTCATGCTCACAGTGGACCTTTTAATAAGCCACATGTGAATAATTCTTTCCTCACGTCGGCTTTACAAGGTTCTATAGCACAACTGGCTGTACAGATGGCGATCTCACTGGATTTGTATTGATTTTTATTCCCTTCAACACAGAGCGTTGAAATTATCACACCGGTGTCCCACATATCGGGAAGAGTGCTTTTTCAGACAGTTGAGTTTTTGTGAACTGACAACATGTCTTATGACTAAGAATCAACCTTGGTATATGAAGAAGTTAATTAAAATATGCTAACTGGTCCGAATTCCACTGGGTACTGTTTCTTCACAGATTTACAAACACTTATTCTTTCTCGGAAGGAAGAGAAAATAAACCTCTTTGAAGAATTATTATCTTTAAACCCATGTGTCAGCTGCTAGAGCTCCCTCAACAAATGTGGCTTTCCCGAAGATAAGACTCTATCGTTCATCATTATATTCTCAACGCATATCAATGAAATTAGCACTTAATATGTTCTCAGTTCACATGTGGAGATTAAATGTAATTCTCTCTAGAGGCACTCTCCATTTCTGATGCTTGGATGTCATGAACAAAAACTATTCTACTTTGTCAAACCCCCACCACCATGGTGAACTGAAAATGGGAAATAAAGTGGACCCCAGTTATTTATATAAGAATTCTTGTCACAGTAGCCAGAAGATCACACCGGAATGGAAAAGTAGAACGTTATTTTTGTTGTTGCCTTTTCATATTGTTGGATTGGAGCTTCTAAAATGATATGCCTGGGACTCAGTGATTTGTTTCGATATGGCCATCAGTACAGTGATTTGTTTAAAATAAGGGCATGGAGACAGAAGAAGCAGGGCCATATTAAGTGGACGCTGGCTTGATCTGTCTGCATAGTGAATTTCATGCTGGACAGCAATATCTAATCAAACATATCTCTATGGAGAAGGGGAAGTAGAGAGGAGGGTGTGGGAGGAGGGGAGGGGAGGAAAGGATGATCAGATGAGTTTATTGATGCATACTTGAGATTTAATAAAACAAGTAAGGGAAAGATAGAAGGCATCTTATCTTGACCCTGATCCTGACCAAAGGGCAACGGTCTTAACATCAAGGCCATTAGAAGATGAAATCGGCAACCAATGGGAAGAAACAAGGGGTTCTCAAATGGCTGAAGATCTCCAAAAAGAATTAAAAAAAAAAAAAAACCTTGAACTTGGGCAAACACTAAAGAGTCGGAAGCAGGAGACTTGTTACTTTGTGGTTTAAGATCTTCAGTATAGGTGCAAGAGAAAATGACTGAACAGGTAAGAGTAGTTGCTGAACAACCATGATGTCATTTGTCTAAATCCCTAGCACCCAGGTAAAAAGGCAACAGTTATGTGTACCTGTAACCCCAGTGTTTGGGGGATAGATGTAGAAGGATTGCTGCAGCCTGGCTATAAGATTATAGAGTAATTCTGTCTTAAAGAAAACTGTGGGTGGTAGTGGAAGGGAATTATAGAGCATGACAGTCTCCCTCTGATCTCCACATGTGTCTACACACACACACACACACACACACACACACACACACACACACACACACACACACTAAAAGAAAAGCAAACAAAAAATCTTTAAAGTTGTAAATGTGATAGCAACTGTTTTTTATAGGTGAAAGTTTACATTCCCAGATAGACCTCTGTGGACTCAGCTTCTGACAGTTGACGAAATGCCAAGTGCTTTTTGAAGAAAGATTCATGAGATGCCACATGGTTGCCTTTCAGGCTATCTGGAAACGTGGCATCTGTGACCAATTGACATGTGCAGTCTCTGTAATTGTGCAGTTTCTGTTTCATCAGAAACCTTTAGTAAAAACACCCTCCAGAAGAACTGAGCAGAGGAAAGTCTATGAAAGATGTTAATCAATACTGGAATTTGTTCTTTCATTTGCCATATGAAAAGTACAGTTATCACAGACCTTCGCAGACAAATTAGAGATTTTCATCTGTGTCATTTCCCTTTTCCTGAAGTATCTTGTAACACAGTTTAAAGCCTCAGGTGTTTTTGGCCTGTTCAAAGTCATCCTCCCCAACTCCTGGACAAGATGTGTTTATCTTCTGAGGTTGTCTGTGGCTACTTGGAATGTGAGACCTTTGCCAAACAGTTGCTAACAGCAAAGCTTGAGACGCCCAACCTTCTTATCACTGGGTGATTTTCTCTAAAACATCATCTTTGGATGACAGTCAACTCATTGAAAAGTTTCATAATAACTGCCATTCGCTTTCAGAGTGAGTTCAAGCACCATGGGAAGTATGAAACCAGATCACATCCACTTTATGCTTGGGAACTGTTGTAAAGTGCTTATACTCACAGTGTGAACAGAAGTAGACAGCCCTTACAAACCCAGAAACCTAAAGCTGCCCATGATGCCAAAGAGATCTCACACATGATTTAACTTAGACGTATTAGCTCTGTGTCTAGAGCTATGTCTGCATTGTTTGAAGCAACTTCATGTAAATGTTAACAACTAATAAGATGCTAAGACAATAAAAGCTTTATCATTAATCCTGAATGGTACAGTCACTAAGAAATTAGTTTCATTCTTGCCCCCTCGTGTCTACCACTTCCTTAACACCTTTGCAAATCTCTAGTGATCAGCACTCTACTTTCAGGTTGACTTGTTTTAGTTTCCACATGCATTAATTTCCATTTGTCGTGTGGCTTATTTTACTTAACATGGCATCCTGCAGTTCCTCCAACTTTGCAATAGATTATAAGATTGTATTTTTTCATATAGATGAGTACACTTAGTTTTACACACACACACACACGCACACACACACACACACACACACACACTCCAGATAGATCTGCTCATCTGTTGAGGAGCACTTAGGCTAATGCTATACCTTAACTAGGATGAGTTAATAATAAACACTGGCAAGCGGACATCGCTGCAAATAGTAGTTCTTGGGTTGCTTGATTTATGTTATATAATGATATATGTATTTTTTATATGTACTTTATGTGTATATGTGCATGTGTGCATATATAGGTATGTGTGTGTATATGTTTATATGTGTTTGAGTGTATGTCTGTGTGGGTATGTGGTTGAGAGTGCAGATAACCGGAGTCCAGAAGAGTGTGTAGGATCTCCTATAGCTTGGGAGCTGACAGCCTCCTGGAGAGACTTGTAAACCACCTGACAGGAGTTCTGTGAAGTTTTGTCCTCTTCATGATCAATATGTCCTAAAATTAAGTACTGTAATAATCCAAGACTTTTTCTTTGGGGTGTATGTGTGTGTGTATGCATAGTATGTGGTGTGTCTATGTTTGTATGTTTTTGCTATGAAAATTATGTTCTGCTTCCATATTAATTTTATAAAGGTTTTTATAGAAAAACTTCAGTTTTGTGATGGAGTTGAATATGTAGATCTGTGGATATTATGCACATTTTACCAAAATGAATTATTTGTATTAATTTTTCCTATCTTTTGTGACTCCTCCAATTTCTTCCATCAATGTTCCATAATTTGTTTGAATTGTAGATGTCCTTCAGTTCTATAGTAGAGTTTATTTATAGATATTTTATTCTTTCTTGTAGTTGTTACTAATTAATTATTTTCATGGTGTAGGAAAAGATTTTTATACTTTAATTCTGCCATTTTAGTAAATTAATGTCAGATGATTTTGGTGTTTTGGTGGAGTTCTTGGGTTTGTGTATATAATCATCAGCTGTTTATAGGGATAATGTGATTCCCTCCTTGCCTTTATGAATGCCATTTTTCTTTTCATCTATTGCTTTGCTAAAACATGCAGTTCTACATTATAAAAGAAGCTACATTATAAAAGTATTGCTCCTAATGCAACATAAAATTATGTCAGTCTTTCCCATCCTTAGGATGCTGGATGAAGGTCTGTCACCCTCTATTATAGCTAAGTATGATCCTTCAAATACCTAATCTGTCCAGGAATTTTTTATACAAGGTCATTTAATTTTACTAAATTCTTTTTCTGTCTGTGATTTCTATGCATTTCACTTGAATTGCCTTGCTAGCATTTGTTGAGTTTTGCATGTATGTTAATTATGGAGTATCTGTAGTTCTGTGTGTGTGTGTGTGTGTGTGTGTGTGTGTGTGTGTGTATGTGTGTGCATATCATATTTTGGTAGCAGGGTAATTCTGGCCTCAAAGAATTAGTCTGAGAGTTTGCATCAGGGCATGGTGGCAAACATTTAGTCCCAGCACTCAGGAGGGAGAGGTAAGTAGATCTCTGGGTTTGAGGCCAATCTGGTGTGCAGAGTGAGCTTAGAACAGTCAGGACTATGCAGAGAAACTCTGTCTTAAAAATTAAATACAAACAAACAAAAAGTCTGAGAGTGTTCATTCCTTTTCAATGTTACAAAACAGTTTGAATAATTGGTGTTAATTATCTTAAAGTTTGGTAAAATTCAACAGTGATACCATCTGGTGTTCTTCTATGGCAGAAGTTTAATTACTGATTTAACCCCATTCATTTGTTATTAGTGAGTTCTTATTTTGTTGTTGTTGTTTCGTTTAAGAATTTAATCCATCACAGTAAAACATTCAGGCTATTTTTATGCCTATGTAGTATCTTCAAAAGCAGTGCCCATTATGCCAAAGTGACTCAGAACCACAGTATGCACCCTTGTTCCTAAACTCCACTGCTCACAATCCATCTCACATAAATAATCTTTGAGCACAGAAATGAGGTGTCTCAAAGGCCTTCTGCCATGTGTAGAGGGCAGTCACAGAAACCATTGATTGTCTGTAAAAATTGTGTGTGTGTGTGTGTGTGTGTGTGTGTGTGTAGGTATATACATGTATGTACGACATGTGTATTTATACATAAACAATAGTGTGTGTGTGTGTGTGTGTGTGTATGAAAGAGAGAGAGAGAGAGAGAGAGAGAGAGAGAGAGAGAGAGAGAGAAAGAGAGAGAGAGAGAGAGAGATAACTATTTCACTAAATGGAAAAAAATGCAAACATAGCAATAAGCAGTAAAACCTCTATCTAGATTTTTTTACACACTTATGAGTAGGGCATAGTCAAATGATTATGTAGTGAACAATGGGACAATCCCTTCAGATGTGTCTTGAAGAATCCAGAGTAGGCTTTTCCTGTCTCTTGAATATCCCTGCGACAGTAGAATTTGTAACAATTTTAGAGTTCTTGCAGAACTGATAGACTTCATATAAAATTAGACTGTTATGCACATTTCAGGTAAGCATCAGTAAAGGACCATTCCTTGTTAGAGATATTAATTGCCCTGAGGCCTTTGCCTAGAAGAGAAAGCACTGCCTGTGAATATGTGTTTTAAAGAAGGGTAGCTGTGAAGGTGGCTCATTGGTAGAACATTGCGTAGTATGCAAAAATCCTTGGAATATGTGCCAGCACTGAAGAAGTTACAATCCACTTAAATTACAAAGGAAATAACTCTTTCATATAGTCACGATCACGACTCTGAGGTCTTGGTCCATCTGACCTGCTTTCTCCCCTACAGTTTCATGTCTGAGTTTGTCAATACTTGCCACCTGAGGCTGAGGACCTAATCCTAACATAAGTAAGCTACAAAAGCAATACTAAATAAGAACACTAATGTAGAGCTTACATGTTCAACCTGAATTGGATATCTGTTTGAAGAAAAAAGTCCAGAGATCCACAACTGAGCTGCAGTATGTACCCAGAGCACACACTGTCTGTGCTTCTGAACAAGGGAACTGGGTGTTTCTGACACTTAATAAACATTAATGGTGACTGAAACTGGCAATACCCTCCAGCCACCATTATCAATGTCAAATAATACACATCATTTTTATTATTTTGCTTAACCAGGGCACAAATTCAGCCTGGAAGACATGATTTGGGCATGGCTAAGAACAAGGATAACTCTGGATAAAAGGCAAGAATTAAGCAGAAGAGACAGTTAAACACATCTGCTCCTGAATTCAGGGGAATAAGCTCTGGTGCATAGATGCAGCAGTACCTGAGACCCTGTCACCAGCCCTGTGCCTCCTACTCAAAGCCACTTGCTTGTCCCCACTCAGCTCTTTCTTTCCTTCCTGCATTTTATTAGATTTCATTGAATTTTTTTAAAGTTTTAATTCCTATCAGGAATTTAATCCATTTAACATTTTCTGGACTTTGATCTTTTTCAAGTGTAAATTTGTCTTTCATAATTCTTAAATACTTACTGATCTTCATATTTCTTGTATTCTTGTATTGAGATATGAGCATGCAAATAGAAATGCCTTTTCCCCTAAGTAAGTAGATCCTGAGGATGGCTCTCTGAATAGAAATCTGCTATGCAGTGCTGGTTTCATTTCAAACTGGACACCATATGTACGTTCTCCGTTGCTTCTTTGGTTGTGAATAGTTAGTCTGGGTATCGTAAGTACCACACTGGAAATGGGCAGACCTACTATCTCTAAGGGTCACTCAAAGGTATGGATACTCACAGGTCAGGAAACTGTAGCACAGATAGAAGATACACACTGTTCTCAGCTGAGTAATCAATTGATCACAAGATTAATCTAATCAACTTGATGATATTTCTATAGCTACATTTCAGGTTCAGAAAATATTCTAGGTGTTTATGAATGAATAAAGTTAAAAACATCTTATTAAAATGTGGTTTTCATCAAGTTTATAAAGACAAATAATTCAATCCTTTGTGTAAAATTGAGTCTTTCTCTTGTCTTGAGTTTTGTTATTCTCACTAATCACTGACTAGGTTGGCCTAACATAGCCTCTATGAATCTCACTGAAGCTGCCTCACAGTTACTGTAGGCTACTGGCATCTTTATTTGAAAACCTTTCAAGTAAAAATGTGTGAATGCATTGGTCTGGTTTTAGTCCACTGAAATACAGACTTTAGGACCCTAGCTTCTCATGAGCCTGGCAGATTAAGAGAACCTAGTATTTTTCTGGATAAAATCTTAGGCTTCCTGAAGACAGTTTTTTAGACTTCCTTAATGTTGGTACCCAGGATGTGGTCATAATCTTCAACTTAATTACTTTACTTCTCCCATCTCTAATTAATATAACCAATAGTGGATTACTATACATTTGTTTTTACTTAATATTAGTACATATTTAAGTACAACACACACAATATATATATAAAATGGAAGTAATGACAGGTATTGATATTAATAGATTTATAAGATCTTTCGGGCTGAAAGAGGCTCCTCCACTGTTTTAGTTAAAATCAGAGAACCAAGATAGTTAAGCAGCTTTGTAGGAAAGTAAATTCCATATTTTTTTACTCATCAGTTAATATCATACCACTATTCCATGATGCCTTTTGAGCCAGAGACCTCTAGTTTTTAGGAGAGCTGTTGCTGTTTTAGAACTTTGACCATAAGACACATCTGCAATTCTTCTACTGATGCAATGTCAAAACCCATGGACGTTTAGATTTCTGTGTCTACCCCTAACCTTTTCAGTCACTTGAAATTTTTCTATCAGACTTTGTCTGATGTAATCCAGAGACATATAAAAACATACCCATGGCCTTTCAAGTCTGACTAATGGAAAAAGTGTCTTTCAAGGTCTGAAATGCTCACACCCACACCCAGAGGCTTACACTTGAATTTCCACAGATATCAAGGACCTGAGAGTTCTTGTAAGTCCTGGAAGCTGGCAAGAGAAAGCAGAGAGACTCCAAAAATGTGGACACTAAATCCATGGAGAGACTAATCAGAAAAGGAAGCGCCTCTTATTTCCTGATAAAGATTTGTAAAGTGGACAGCAGCCAAGAAGATTTTTTTCCCTTCTACCTCTATCCAAAATGATGCGACTAATTCTGGAAGTCTAATGGGGCTGGCCACTTTCTGGATCCATCTGTGCTGTGTCTGGATTCTCTCAGCCAAAGAGACTCGAGGTCTGGTTTTATTCAGTTGTGCTTTGCTCTGTGCTTCTTTATGTGCCCTTTAAGTGGTTATTTTCACCACAGCACTCACCGGGGGCGGGGAAGCCTATCTTTTATCATTTGGAAATATTGAAAGAATGTTTCTTCTCTCGTTGCTTCTCAGGGCATTTACAGCCACTAAACAATGAGAAGCGAAATTCCACGGGGTCTGGCTACAATAAACATGGGCAAGTTAAAGATATCTGAACATATTTTATATTTGATATAGGTGGTTCAATATCTGAAATGCCTTCATAAATCCATGATATTTTATTGCAAGCTATGCAGCTATTATAGACTCTGGGGGAAATGTATTCTAACTTTGCTTTTTTAGATCAAATGTATATTGAACTTAAAAAGATAGCCTACTTTCTAAATGCACCTTGTCATATTGAAAATGTAAGTATTCAACAATATTTTGAGGTATATTCTTACACTCAGAAATGCATTTGTTCACACATATCCTTTCTTGATATTAAACACAGGTAGAAATTCTAACAGTTTTGTTCAGTCCTGAAGTATAATGAGTATGTAGCTTTTAATTGTTGCCTCTCGTGATCTGCAATCTAAGGATGATAAAAATAAACTTAATGTTGTCAGTGTGTGGCCACATGAGCTCACACATGGACAGGAGACAGTGGTGAAATGAGCAGGGGAGGAAGGTCATAGATGTAGTTTCTGCTGGCCTAAACTATTGAATACACTGTTCTCATTTCAGGAAGGCTAAGCTGGATGGTTGTAAATGCCAATTCCATAAGCATAAGCATCATGTGCACTCAAGGAAGCATTTAACTCCTCAAATTTCCGACAGCATCAGTTGCAAGTTAGGAAACATAATAGTATAAAATCGTTGGGGTTATGACATAAGGTAGCAAACCTGAGTTCTTATTTAAAGATGGCTTTAGGGAACAGTGACTAATAATGTTATCTCTGCTACTTGTGGACAGTAAAATTATCTAATGTGTTGGATTGTGTTATGCTGCTGCTGCTACAGCTGCTGTTGTTGCTGCTGTAGTTGTTGCCGTTGTTGTTTTGAGGCAGAGTCTCAGACAGTGTAAGCTGCCCTCAATGTCACTATGAGATCAAAGATGACCTGGAACTCCTGATTCTGGTTCTTTGCTTGTCCTGCTCCCACGGTTACACACATGTACCACCATGCTATATGCCATCTTGAACCTTGTCTTCTTTGAGCTTTCATTTTCTCTTTAGAAATGTGGAAATTATAAATAAATGTAACATCGTTTGGGGATTGTATCAGATAACTCTCTAAAGCAGAAGCATGCCTAATGTATAGCTAGTGCTCAAAATGTTATTCTATAACATTATAGTAAAATAAAACATTAATATTATTGTTACTAGAGCTTCTAAAACTGTTCTTGGGAAGCATCAAAGGCTGACAAAAGAAGTACTTATGGTCAGTTGTTTGCCTGGCTTGATCCCATCATGAAAGCCAAAGAAATACTCTTCCTCTATCCTCTTTCCTTTTAGCTTTCCATCTTGTGTAAAGCTACTTGCAAATAACAAATAAGTGCTTTTCTAAACAAGGGCATGCTATAGCCTGGTCTCTGCTCAGGGCTAGTTCATGTGGCTATGTCTCAACATCATTAATTTACATACAATTAGCAGTTGGTTGAAGAGAGATACATGTGAGGCTTGTTTACATTGTGACTCACCTACCTAACAATGTCCCCATGATACTATAAGCAGTCCCTTGCATGCTGTGAAACTGAATGATTGCAGGTCCAGGCATTCTCCTGAGGGATGTTGCAAAGAGCTTTGTGCACCTTTCTGTTTTTAAGAGATCTTACATGGACTTTTGTCATTATTCACAAGAACCAGAGGTGTGGCCTCCATACTGAGGAGAAGTCATCTGGGGCTCAGCATTTGGCAAAGGTGTTTTTCCTGGATGATGTGTTACTGAATATTACAACTAACAGCACAATTGTCTGTACATGAATAGTGTTGGAGACACAAACACATGGGCCAGTCCTGAGAAGAGACAATGCGGCACTGTGTCTTATCAGTTGAATAAAGCATATGTTCCCTGTCATCAATGTTTATTTCTTCAAAAGATACATATGGTCAAAGGCATGGTTCTTTAAATACTAGCATATTAAGCCATTGAAAGCAGAGATTCAGTTGTATCAACATAAGGAACATTTTACCCAAATGTTAGCCTTTTTGCTCGTCACCCAAGGACCTCCTGAACAACAAGGCCGGCTGCCTGTAAATTCTGTCTCTGTCTATACTGCTGTCTACATAAATAGGGGTAAATACAGAAAAATAGGGGGTGCAGACACTTGTGTGGAGCTAAGTTTCAGGAGAAATCATCTGTGTAGAGAACTTTTCCCTCACTGAGGTTCCTAAATCACAAATGTCTACTTCCTAGAGCAAAGGAATCAATGTTCTTCAGAAATTGGATGTCGGCAATTTTTTCCTCTAACTGTCTCAGCAGCAAAACTCATTCCTCATCTAGAGGTAACTATGATTTGTCTGGAGTAAGAGAAATTTTTATATTATTGATCGTACTACGTGACTTTCAAAGCTAAAAATGCAAGACACGGGTTCTTTAAGAAAACAATGAGATCATATAGTGAAGTGAATATTTTGAGATGATAAAGTAATTAATTCCAGATGCACGTGGACCCACTGACCTCCTGCTTTTCTTATCATGTCCTTGGTCTTTTGTCTTTTGATTCAATTAGGTCAGTTTCAAGGGAATTTGTCTTTTTTAAAAAGAGATAGAAAGGAAAACAGACTGGAATTTAAGTCAGAATACTCCAGTTCTGCCCACTCGACATATGGTGTTCATAGATCTTGCAGAGAGAACCAGGAGGAATGCTTCAGATTAGAAAGGTTCTCTGTGTCAGAGATGGTTTTGATTCGTTAGCATTTTTAAGCCCTTGGTCCTAAACTAGTTCTTATTATTCAATAAAATGATTAGCGAAATGAGGGTAAAATCTATAATCTTTACATTCCTTAAGTAAGATTTATATGTCCCAATCGGTATGCAGATATGCTTCTTTATATTTGTCTTTCACTTGCTTTTCTGCAGCGAAGGGGTACATCAGCCAAGGATAGAGGGCTTCTCTGTGACTAGGAGCCTTTTCTAAAGTGCGTGTGGGGCCAGTGCTACAATGGTTGAAGCTAGCTAGGAAATCTCTCCTCGGAGGCAGGGTGAAGAAACAGGCCTTTGAGTGTAGAGGGAAGTCCAGTCCTTTTTTTTAAGCCTTCTTGGCCCAGACAGCCCAGAACAGATGGTGTGAGCAATTCTGCCAAGCCAGCCGGTGAGAACAGGCAGACATCTGCAGGTAAAGGCCAGGAGGGAATCACGGCTGGAAGGTCATTGAAAGTCAGTGCACAGAAAGGCTGTTTCCCCGGCAGCAGAAATTAGCCTGCAAGACCTCTGCAGGTCCACACAGGCACTGGGCCAAAAGCACTGGACCACATCCTAAGGCTGTCCGAGGAGGTAAATTCTGAGCCTGCTGTCTCTTAAAACCCTACACCTGAAAGACATCTAAGGCTAAGATTATAACAAGCTTCCACCTGAGGTTCTGAGAGCTCCTTAGCCCGAGAAATGAGTTTTTTAGCACATTAAAATCAAATGAAGAGGGTTTTCCTTGTAACCAAGCTCTATTTGGAATAATTAAGTATCTGTATCTCCTCATCACAGCTCCTATAGCTGCCAACTTCTTCAAAAATAATAGTTCTCAAAGACAGACCTGGTTGTTACTTGACATAGGATTTAGATGGTACATACCTATATTCCCAGACTGCAATTCATACAGGAAGTAGGAACCAGAGTTCTGGGTCACCCTGAGTTACGTAATAAACTCTGTGCTCACCCTGGAATACACAGGATTCTCTCTAAAATATTGTATCTATATCCATACCTATATGTATAGTTTTTTAAGGTAGACACAACTATAGTAACAGTGTGCTCCTGCTAAACCTTCTCTCCAAAGCCACTTTCAAGTGTTCTTTAAAAAGTATACAACCCTGGACCTCTATATATAAAGTAGAAACCTATAATATTTAGAGCTTTATTGAAAGTTTGATAACCCCTAGTTTAAATAAAGCATATCTCTGAGTGTGGCTGAGATGGTATTTCCAGAAGTGATTAGATTGTGAGGACACAACTGTAATGAATTGACCAATCACTTGATTGATTCGTCCTTTGATAGCATTATTAGAGAGTGCAAAAAGGTAGGCGGCAGGCCTGGATAGGTGAAACATGTTACTAGGGCCTGTCCCTGGGCCTGTGTCTTTCCCTAGCCTCTGCTCAGAAGATCTTTTCTTTACTTCTCTGGCTACTGAGAGTTGAGAACTTTCTACCTATCACCATGGTGTTCAACAAAGCAATGGGTGTAGAAAAAAAAAATAGAGCTAATGTAACTCTCTGAACCTGAGCCCAAACTAACTTCCTATGTAAGTTATCAGGCACATGATCACAATGATTTAGAAAGCCAGCCATGCTCTCTGAACATAGAGGTTCACTGTAGTCCCTCACCCTAGAAACTTTCATTCATTATAACTGACATGTAAATAAAAA
This sequence comes from Micromys minutus, assembly GCF_963924665.1. Taxonomy (NCBI): domain Eukaryota; kingdom Metazoa; phylum Chordata; class Mammalia; order Rodentia; family Muridae; genus Micromys; species Micromys minutus. Next base: position 18,307,361 of record NC_137961.1, on the reverse strand, counting down.
TCATCCTCCCCCTGAAGTTCTTTGAGATGATGCCTATATAAAGGCCTCTCCAACTGGTGCCTCCCATCAGTGACTTGAAGCATTTAGCATATGTCTAAGCCATGCTAATGGGGATTATTGGAAAAGGTTGCAGACCCTCATCTAGAGGTTATGATTCAATGCAGACTAGAACACATGAACAGCTAATGTTTTCCCACACAGTGCTGGCAAATGATGGTCTTGGAGATCATTTCAATGAAAAAAAAATCTCTCGAAGAATCTTGTATACTGCTTCATATTTTTCTTAAATTCATACCTTTACTAGTAATTAAACTTAATAATATGCAAGATGATGATGTTACTACCAAAACACAGATTGTATTGCTTTTCAGTGTGAATTTACCTAATAAAAATATAACAATGTATTACCTTTTTCCCCACTTTTGTCATAACTCAAACTATTGTTAATCATAATAAAAATATTAGAAACATGCATTATAACTTGCAAAGCTTTAGTACTGAAAGATCATTGTAAAAAGTAGACTACTAAGAGCTGGAGATATTTTAGCAGTTAAAAAATGGTTTGCAGCCACGTGCTGGCTCACAATCATTGGTAACTCCAGTTCTAGCATAGGGAAGAGTCCTGAGTGAATATCAAAACACACTGAAATTCTCAAAGAATTAATAAAATGTAAAAGAAAACTAGTGTCTATAATAGTTACAGAGGGATTTAAACTCAGTATAGGAAAGAAAGCTACTCAATTAAAGATGGATAAGAGGATAGTTTCTAAAGTAGATACACAAATGTCTCTGTAAGCACATGAAGAGCTGCCCAGTATCATTAACCTGAAGAGAAACACAAGTCCCACTCTGACAAAGCCCACTTTACAGCCACTAAGATGGCTACAAATAACACTAGCACACATGAGCACACATGAGCACACACACACACACACACACACACACACACACACACACAAACACACACACACAGTGCCGGAAGAATAACTACAGTGGAGAATATATATTTTCCAACTTTCACATTACTGGTCAGAATATAGAGTGGTTCAGATCCACAATGGGAAACACTTTAGCATTTCTTTAAAGGTTAAACATGGTTCCTTTGAGAACCTGTGGGCCCAGGTTAGTTGATTCTATAAGTTTTCTTATGGTGTCCTTGACCTCTCTGGTTTCTTCAATTTGTTCTACCCCTTTTCCAAAAATTCCCCAAACTCCACCTAATGCTTGACATCTTTTTTCATCAGTTGATGTGTGAAGCCTCTCAGAGGACAGTGTTTCTAGGCTCCTTTCTGCAAGTATAGCAGAATCACTAAGTGTCAGGGATTGACTCTCTTTCATCTTGAGGGTCTCACATTGGGGCAGTCTTTGGTTTACCATGCCTTCAATTTCTTCTCCACTTTTATCCCTGCACATTTTGTAGGTGGATAAAATTGTGGGTCAACAGAGACTGAACCACCAACCAGAAAGCATGCATGGGACAGTCTTAGACATATATGTAACAGATGTGTAGCTTGGTCTGTATGTGAGACCCCTAAAAGCAAAATCAGGGGCTGTCTCTGACTCTGTTGCCAGCCTTTGAATCTCTTGTTCCACTGGACTGCCTAGTCTAGACTCATTAGGAGAAGAGGTGCTATGACAAGGATTGTTGACATCCATGGGAGGCCTCCCTTCACTGAGGAGAAAGGTGTGGGGATGGAGAAAGAACTGATGAGAAGAGGCTTTGGAGAAGAGGAGGGAGGAAAGCTGTGATCTGGATGCAAAGCAAATTAATTAATTAATGGAAAAAAGTTAAACACAGTGTTACTATATCACCTAGCCAACAAGTGTAACCATATATGTAATAGTCAAGAGAAACAATATATATGAACAAATATTATTAGTTGTGGGTACTCTCTTATCTACATAATAAAAAAGACATTGAACTTTGTTTATTTTATCTACAAAAAATCATTTCAACATGTATCAAAGAATTAAATATAAGAGGATAAACTTGTATTAAAATCTTAGAAAAATTTAGATGTTGTTGTGACTTTGAACCAAGCACTAGTTTCTTAGATGTTGCAGGAAAAAAACAGAAAGAAAAATTATATTAAGAGGGCATCATCAAAATCAACAACTTTCAGACCCCAGAGGAAATCACAAGAGTGTAAAAAGACAATCTTCAGAAAAGTTTATTCGGCTCATAAAACAGGTGATTAAACTCCTACATGTAAACTCATGAGAAAGCATACTTGTTCATGAAAGAACTTGCATACACATGTTTATAGCAACATTAGTATAGAAGCCCCAAATCTCGAGAATACATTCACAAATGTACATTGTATTGATGCTTTATTGCTTGGTTAATGTTTTGAGTTCATAAAAAAGCTAGAGTAGCACACATTTCCACTGTTGGTGCAAACAAGCAGGCTTTGCTTCAAATGGATGTTTCTATTAACACTGTGCCTAATTATTGAAAATAAACATGTGCAAATACGCGCTTGCGCTGACTGCCTCTCCACCTATCTTTTCCTCCAGCTGGCTCATGCAGAGGGTCCTCAGCTTATTGAAATCTGCCAGAGACCTTGATGAGAATGTGCCCTTCGTCAGCAGGAATGTGCAAGTCAACCCCGAGAATAGTAATTTTAATGGCATATCTCATCACCGTGTCTTCTTAAAAAATACACAGGAACGTGTACTACAGTACAGCAAATCAGGAAATTTTCATTCAAAATAAATATGTCTATCTTTTGTAAGACTGCATTTTTAATATGTTTTTCCTTTGATGAATATAAACAGAGTTTCAAATAAAAGATCCCAAAACTCCAATCATGAATTTAGGTGAGTTTGTGTCTCCATAATAGAGTAACTTATACCTGGATATGGTAGCACCTGATTATAATTTCAGACTTCGGGAGGTTGGCTCATGCAGAATTAAGACTTTGAGGCCAGCCTAGGCACATAATGTTGAAACAAGTTCATTTAAGAAACTGCTAGGTACCTAAGCAAGTGTGGTTGTATATGATTTAATCACAGCTCTCAAAGAGAGAGGGTGTGAATGAAAAACTAGCCTTGTATATATAGTGAGTTCAGAGTCAACCTCAGCTATATAGCAAGGAAGATACTTTCTGAAGCAACAAATGAAGCAACAAATACTTTTGAGATGTAGAAAGCTCTGCTCAGCTCCGTTTGGCTTCCATGGCTTCATCATGCCAACCCAACTCTCTTTCCCATAAGTTCCAGTTAAATTGTTTCTGAAGATGCCACATTGTGCCAAAGCACTTCTAGTAATAATGGCATTGAGCATCAGGAGTATCTAGCAAACTGTTCTGGCAGGCATAATATATAATACCTAGGGAATTTCACCAAACACACAAAGAAACAACAACAACAAAAATCAGATAGTTCGACGTAACAGGAAACTATGTAAACTATATGGAAGCAAGAAGCAATCAAGAGCAATGTTTCTTCAGTGTTTAGGTGTTAACATGATACTACATATGAGACAACCCTATAAATTATAAAGTAGTAAGCATGAATTAATTAATATTTGTAGTAATAGGAGTAATGGTTTCTGAACTATATTCATTATTCATTTGCATTTTGTGGTCTTTGGTAATTCTTCAAGATTAGATAGCTGTGTGATTCTAAAGATATAAAAACAGAAATTACATCACATTTATTAATAGTTGCAATCATACACATTACCGTTTTCCTAGAGGAAAAATGTAGTTTCTAATATACTTTGGTAGTAAAAAGATTCTATTACCAAACATTTTGAAGTCTAGCAGATCATCAATAAACAGTGATAACTATGTTCACTTCTAAGTGAAAATGCTCAACCTCTGCTAATGAGAGTTTCTAATGTAATCCACAACAAAATTTGACTTTATTTATTTATGCAGTGACTTCACAGACTGGATAAGAAGCTCCTGTGAACTTCCACAGTTTAGTGAGTACAAGCTGGTCCAGTGGTATCAAATGTATAAACAACTTAAGGACTGCAAATGCTGATAAAGTATGCATTTTAAGTAATTGCTTAGACATAGATAACATTTGAGAATCTCTGTGTTTTGTGAGGAAAGTTAGATCAAGTTCCATTACTTGGAAGAATAAAAGTCCTTGATGGTAAAAGAAAGGAAGAAAGAAGAGAGAGAGAGAGAGAGAGAGAGAGAGAGAGAGAGAGAGAGAGAGAGAGAGAGAGAGAGAAGAGGTAAAGGGTAGCCAGCCTCTGCATTTCAACTTATGTCTTCTCTCCCCAATGAACTTGTTACCTATGGATGACAGTATAACTTCTGAAAGTAGCAAGAATAACAACAAACTCAACTGCCTGCTTTAAGATACTAGAGCTGATAAAAAGATAAAGATGGATGATAATTGATAGCCATCTTTAGCCTCCAAGAGCTAATTTGTCATCCAGGCAGTGTTAGGCATAGGCTTCCTCTCATACCGGAAAAATAAAAGCTGGATGGCGCAGAGACAGAGGGTAGAACCAAACACAACTGTCCAAAAAGTCTATGAAATGGTTCCTGATGATAAAATGCTATACTCAATGATCAGTGCCTAGGCCAATCATTATCAGAGAAGCTTTCTCCAGCATCTGATGGGAGCAAATTCAGAGACCCACACTCAAACATTAGGCAGATCTTAGAGAACCCCACAGGGGAGGAGGAGGAATGATTGTAGGACAAGAAACTAAGAGAAGACAGCCCCAAGAATCAATTACACAGGGCTCATAGAAACTAAAAAGGAAAGAACAGAGCCTGCAAGTGTCTATGCTAGGTCTTCTGCAAATATGTTGTAGTTGCTTAGCTTGGGGTTTTGTGGGACTCATCACACTGGTACTGGGAGTGTCTTTGGCTCTTCTGTGTGTTTGGGGGATCATTTTTCTCCTACTAGGTTGCCTTTTCCAGTCTTGATATGAGGGTTTATGACTAGTCTTATTGTAAGTAATTACACTGTGTTCACTTGATGTCTCTAGAGGCCCACTCTTTTCTGAAAGGAAACAGCGAAGTGGTAGATCTCTGGGAGAGGCCAGGTGTGGGGTCTGGAAGAAGTGAAGTTAGGGGAAGCAGCAGTTGGATTGTATTGTCTGAGAAAAGAATGAAGACGGAGGAGTAGGAGGAAGAGAAGAGTTCATTGAAAATTATCTCAAAGTTTTTGACCTAAATAAAGCCACCTTTTGGGAAAAGAAGGACAAAGTTGAGTAGCTGCTTGGCCTGAAGGAGATCTGTCTTTGTTTCCATTTTAACCGTCAACCACTTTTGTTTGTCTGTTTGTTTGTTTTTAAGATCAGGATCTCACCCATTAGATTCAGTAGATCAGGTTGGTTGAGAACTCAAAGAGGCATACAGGTCTCTGCTTCCCCAATGCTGACACTAAAAGCCTGCGCCTCTAGGCTCAGGTTCTCTTCTTAAATTTTTTAATGAGAAATAACAAAAAAAGATTTTTTTTTAGATTTTTCCCAGAAATCTCACTGGTGTTTCCTCTTTCAGATTAAAATTCCTATGAGCAACAAGAAATGCAAATATTTTCTATGCTTACAATATAAAATGCATTGATGCCAGTTAATCTATGTCACATGCCTTCTTATTGTTTAACGTTTTTAATTAGAAAGCTCTCAGAGAGTTGTTTGTACATAAATATTTATCAGAACACTCACGTGCAAGACAAAAATAGCAGTAATATAAATTTATTATGACTTCCATAAATCATGGCATATGACTGTCAAATCTTTTATTACATTTTTAGTAACAAACATAACATAGATTTATTTTCAGGACATTTCCTTTTTGAGATACTATAAAGCATGTGGTCATTGCCATAGGAGAATATATTAATTTTCAAACAATAAGAGTACATAAAGTCATATCTATCTTCATAGAGATGAACATTGGCTTCCCATTTCTCCCATGTACATCATCACTTTTCCTATGTCTTTCTGTTAATCACGCTGGATAGTGGAAAGATATATTCACAGCATTTTGCTTGGCATTTAAACTCAACACAGAGCTGGCTCAATTGGAATAACATCAATATAGACAACCATGACCAAATTCGTTCCTACCCGGGCACTGACTCACATGCCATTACTTGATTCCAACCTCGGGTTTAAGAATCATGCTAGTATTTTTGTTTGTTTCTTTCTTCTTTTCTTCCTTCCTTCCTTCCTTTCTTCCTTCCTTTCTTTCCTTCTTTCTTCCTTTCAGTATGGAATACAGTTTATTTAGGACATAGGGAGGAGAGTTGAGGGGTAGTAGAGATAGAGAGAAGGAGAGAGACAGATAGACAGAGAGACAGAGACAGAAAGAGAAACAGAGAGAGAATAGAGGAGTGGAGGTTGGCCATAAACACTTGGAGAAAGAGAGGGGAAGGGAATAGGGAGAAAAGGGACAGAGAGTAAGAGAGCAAGGGAGCAGGAGCTATATTCGTACTAGTTTTAAAGATGTTAAAATATAGCAAAAGGTGACTGAAATGTAATAAAGTCCAGTTTTATATTTGGGTTACAGTGACTGTCATTAAGTCTACAGTGAGACAAGCATCAGTGTTGCCTCGATCACTTAACACCGTGTAATTACTCCGACACTCTCAACCCCTGTCCCACAGAAAACTGAATTTGTGTACTAGTATCTACTACGAGAAGTGTCTTGAGGCCTGCCTGCACAGCAGTTTCTGCATAAGCTATTCATTGAGCAACATATTGTGATTTTTTTTTATCACAAACCTCTTTTTGGTTCTTCATAGGTTCCCCTGAGGGGTAGGCAGAAAGAGAATATTATCTGCATTTTGCAGCTGGTGAAAGTAAGATCAAACCAATAATAATCATCCTGAAATCACAGACTCAGCAAGTGACACGGGGACAGTGTCACAGCTCTTTCTCTCTTTCCTACTTAGATTTTCTACTTTTAGTTTTCTAAGCATTGAATTTACTTGAATATAAAAATCTGATAAGGGCATCTAGAGCAGTTTGGATGCTCTTGCATCTAATTCCTCTTTATTACAGTAACTACAGCATTGCCTAACTTTAAATCCAGGTGCTAGTTAGTTCTTAATTACTACTTGCAGGGACTGGAACAAAAGGCCTAGTTTTGCCACTCAGGACTCTGAATTCCCCTGGCTGCACAAATTGATCCAGAAATAGACAGTTAGATCGGGCCAAGTCAGTCAGAATAAATCAGAGTTAATCTTAGGGCTTTTACTTGAGCAACCAGATAGTACTATTTAAACAGAAAGAACAACACCCCCTTCCTTTTGGCTTTGACTTGAGGTGTAGGCTGGAGTAGCTGCTGCCATCTTGTGACCACATGGACCCTAAAAATGAAGTCAAAACATGGAAGAAAGTATGGCCAAGCTGCGCATAAGATCCAGAAGAGCTACTCTATCCAACATGTAAGCTACTGAATTCAGATGCACTTGAATTTTGTCGTTTTTAATTTCTTGGTCATATGAATCAGTAAAATCCTTTTCTTTACAGGAATATCTACCTTAACCTCCTGAGAAATAGAGATCCAAAGTGGAGCAATATGAGCATAAAGCTATGTGCTCAACTGACATCATGGGTGTCAGCTGCATGGGTAACTCTAACTTGGTTTGGAAGTTGCAAGATCAATCAAGATATGATGACTGAATCCCACCAGTCTTTGTGCACACAGTTACAGAAGAAGGCACATATTTACTGCCTTGTTTCCCATCTACTTGCCAAGGACCCTGAGAGATTCCAGTATTATTTATGCTAAGCAACAGAAAGGAAAAAAAAAATGGTTTTAGATCTTTTAATTCTATTTTGATCTGAATGCCACACACTTGGAATTGTTTCTGTGAGGATAGCTGTGTCTTTGTGATTGATGTCATCATGGGCTTGGGACAACTTGGCACTATTCAATTAAATATGCTACCTCTTAGCCCTATAAAATTGGTCAGTTTAGGCAAAAGCCCAAGTGTAATTAACTCACTAGCTAATTACAATAACTTACTCAGATTTAGAAAATCTATGCTAATAGGATTCCGGAAAGAGGAAAGAAAGAAAGAGAGAAAGGGGGGGAGAGGGAGGGAGGGAGGGCAGGAAGGAAAGGAAAGGAAGAAAGAAAGACAGACAGAAAAAAGAAAGAAAGAAAAGAAAGAAAGAAAGAAAGGGAAAGAAAGAATGAAGGAAGGAATGAAGAAAAGAATGAAGGAAGGAAGGAGTTAATTTTTCTTGCTAATATGTAAAATAATAGTTACTAAGGAGTTTAGTTCCCAGAGAACTTAACAACAATTTGATAATTTGGATAAGTATTTTTTTAAAAAGTATATGCTACACATTCAAGGATCTCTCTTTAATTTCTACCACTACAGAGGAACAGTTGTTTTATTCTTATTTTTGTCTTCCTATCGCATGTTGAGTTAACCTAATATTTTCAAACCATCCATTCCAGCAACTAATTCATATGTGCTGCAAAAAAGTTTGTAGACAAAATATGGTTTTTCAAAAGAAGCAGATTGTTACTTCACTAGGTACATGGATTTTGGTTAGATTTTATATCTAATTATTCACAGTTCAGAGAGTAAATCTGCTTAGGCACTTGGGTCATTAAGTATGGATATTAGCATACAGGTCCACTTCCAGTTCATGCATCATTCTATTTATGAATGATTGCAGGACAAAAGTCCAGGGGAAAAATAAAATCTCTTCTCAATTTGCAACTTGGTGAAGACAGAAAGAGAGACAGAGAGATAGAGAGAGAGAGAGGCAGAGAGAGAGAGAGAGAGAGAGAGAGAGAGAGAGAGAGAGAGAGAGAGAGAATCATATACCAGCTTACTCCCTGTGCTGCATCTAGTTCCATCCAAGCTCCCAGATGATTGGATGACATCACCCATGTTCAGAGTGCACCTTCCTGCCTTTCTGCTCCAGCCCCTAGGTCACACATCTCTGGAATCATCTACACGGTTGTCCCTAGGACTGTGCTCTACTAGTTTTCTGGGCATCTCGAAGTCCACTAAGGTTGACAGCAAAGGTCAACCATGGCAATAAGATGGGGACCTGCATGGCATTTTAGCCCATGAGTTTGAGTCAGGTACTGGGACCTTCTGCACTGACCTGATCTCTGGGCTTCAGCTGTCACTCAGCTCATCTGACACATACAAGGGGAAAAAAGGCTTTAAAACAAAATACAGGTAGGCTACATGGCTGAGCACATAAAAGAGACTGCCACCAAGCCAGTGACTTGAATTTGACTTCCAAGACCCAGATGGTAGAGAGAAATGACTCCTTAGATCATCTTCTAACCTTTCAATGCACACTGTGACACATATGTGCCCCCTACACCAGTAAAAGTAATGAATTAAGTATCCATACATACATACAGAAAAAACAAAAGAAAAAAATATAGAAAGAAAGAAAGAAAAATAGAAAGAGAGAGAAAGAAAGAAAGAAGGAAAGAAAGAAAGAAAGAAAGAAAGAAAGAAAGAAAGAAAGAAAGAAAGAAAGAAGATTCACAATTTCACACATATATTTTCTTTGGGATATAATTGCTACTGACCGTGTTCTCTCAATATGGCAGAAGAAGGGCTTAATAAAGGAGTCTTGACAGCTTGCCATTGACTAAAATGGGAAAGGAAAGAACTGGTCAGCTAGCCCTTTTCAGCATTCATTAAGCTTGCTCATTCTTGTTCATTTTCTTTCCCGAGTTATGTCATCTAGGAGCAGGATATTGGTCTCCTCAGCTACCCAGAAACATTCAGTTTCATAGAAGAACGGCAGAAGCATAGTAGGTAGCCTTCTGTTTTCACATGTTAAGATCTCAGTCTATAAAGAGAAGCTCACTTCCCATCACAACTCATTATACACATTAGCTCACTTGTATTTTTATATAAGTAGAAATAAGGTTAGAGCAGTACTGATCTTTCATACATGTAATTACCTCAGACACTATTTTATTTTTTTCTGTTTCACTTTTGTAAATCTTCTTCATTTGTCTTCATTGCAGACAATACTTTGTTACATATGAACATTTTCATACAATGCATAGCTCCCTCACCTTAGTTGCCTTTATTCCCCTATAAAGTCTTATTTCCACTTGCATATCTGTTGCCATACATACTTTTAATTATTATAACAATATCATTAATAAATGAACTGAAACAAATAGACATTTCTTAAAATCTGATATACAAAGTGTCAATAAACACATAAAAAATATTCAAATTCACTAGGCATAAAAGAAATGCACATTAAATAACATTGGAATTACATTTTCCCCAGTCAGAATGGCAGCATTTCAGAATACAAGTATCAATAAATGCAGCGAGGATGTGAAAAACGAGACCAAGTACACACAGCTCAGACAGTAAATAGGTTACTTCATCCACTTTGGAAATTAATATGGAGTTGACTCAAAACACTGAATCCAGATATAATATGTGACTCAGCTACAATATTCAACTCAACATATTATAGAGATATTTGAGTGAGTGTTCTAGCACTATTGACAATAGCTACGCTATGGGAGCAACCTAAGTGCTCAACAAGAAAGGAAGATTACTAAAATGCGGTGTATATATATATGCTTATATATATATATATATATATATATATATATATATATATATATATATATATATGCATGAAAGTTTTTTTTCAACCATAAAATTCAACTATGTAAAATTATGCCATTGGAAGAAAAGTGAATATAACTGGATATAGCCCCATACTGAGCAAAAACCAGTCTCAGAATGACAAGCATTATACATCCTCTCGGTATGTTGTTCTGAGATTTTTATATAGATTCATAGAATCCTGTACACGTATATGACATGAAACTAGAAGTGACACTGTTGAGGGAAGCAAAGGATTCAGAAGAAGGAGGAGAATAAGAGGGTGGAAATAAGGGGAAATCAACTCAATGTATATTCTATACTTATATTAAAATGGACATAAGTATAAAATGTATAATATGAAATATATAACAGTACTATGCACAATGAATGTAGATAGTGAAAATTATTTTAAAAATGAGAGAAACAATATTAGTGATGTATAGAGAAATGGAACCCTTATATGAGGCTGGGGAAATATAGTGCAGCCATTATGGAAAACTACATAAGGACTCCTCTACAAACTAGAAATAGAATCATAAAAGTCTAGTCATCTCATGTCTCGCCATCACAAGGACTTGAAACCAATGTGTTGAAGGATTGTTTGTAACACTTGTGCTCGTTGAAGCATTAGTAACAGTAGTTAATATGGAACTGAGTTAAAATCCCCGAGGAAATTAAACCAGAAAATGTCGTACACATATATGTACATGTAATAAAATGCTTACGAACTTGCAGGAAGCCATTGTATCATTTACAACAAGGCAGATAGATCATTAAAATACTGATAAATAAAATAAGCCATCACAGAATATTTAATCATCAATCAGGGGTTTCTAACCTGCCTTTAATCAATCAGTTCTCAGATAGAAGACACACAACTTTTATATTTATAATAAGCCTTAAATAGCATAGATCTGGAGACATCAACCCTCTATGGTGATTTTGTCTATTCCCCTGCCAAAAGCCCTTAGATACAACTTACCGTGACATGCCTGGGCCACTCTTACTCCAGCTGGGCAGCCCTCATGGCCATGTTTTCATGATTCATCTACCTTATTGCATATTCTCCTCTTTCCACCTTTTCTCTCCCCTCTCTCATAGTCCTACCTCTAACCACAAGCCTAAGAACAGAAACTCTGCCTAGCTCTCTTCTGCCCAGCTATAGGCTACAGGCAGCCTTATCCAACCAACAGTTTTACATTAAAGATCAAGGTTACAAAGAATCACTTAGTGTTCATGAGGATTTCCTTATCCCTGGGGGTAATCAGACTTTGGGAGCAATATTTAGAATTACAATACATAGCAATAGACCAAACCTTAACAGTTGCAGAAAGACATTGTATCACTTAAAACAAGGTAGATAAATCAGGAAAATACTATGATGAATAAAATAAGCCATTTACAAAAGAAGAACATATATGTGTTGTGTGGAGATAGAAACATTCCTTTTAACATAGAACAGAGAGTAAGATACTGATTACCAGATACTAGAAATGGAGTAAATGCAAAGACATTGGTTAAAGGGTGGAAATTTGTAGTTAGAAAGGAAAATAAAGAAAAAAAATATTTAATAGCCATAAAGGGTATTAGCTATTTTGTCTTGACTGAACAAATCATCCCATAGTGTATTTATGTATCATAAAGCTGTTTCATGCCCAAAAATTACACATGTAATCACTTAAAATAAAATAACAAAAATATAACAATATTATAAATAATGATGTAAGCTATAGAGAAAACTTAAACAAAATGGGAAATGAGACGGTGATGGAGTGGGTTAGGCTGGTGTTTTAGAGAGCCCAGAACAATAACAACAAAAAGCTTCTAACTACAACATGAATGAAAGGAAGGGAAAAGCAACACAACCTTCTCTCCTCCCCACCTCCAATTTATTTTTTCACTTTACATCCTAACCAAACCTCCCTGTCTTTCTTTTCCTTACAGTTTCACCCTGGCACACCCTCTGCCCCCATCCCCTTTCCCTTTTTCTTCTGAAAAGGGAAGCTGTCCATGGGTACTAATCTACCCTGGTACATAAAGTCACAACAGGTCTAGGCATGCCCTCTCCCACTGAGGCCAGATAAGGCAGCCCAGCTAGGGATCCAAGAGAAGTCAACAGAGTCAGCTGCTGCTATTAATTATCAGGCAATGCACAAGGAGACCATGGTGCATATCTGCTGCATGTTGAACAGGGCCTAGTCCAGCCCACAAGTGCTTGTTAGTTGGTGGTTCAGTCTCTGTAAACCCCAATGGTCTCAGGTTAGTTGGCTCTGTAGATGTTCTTGTGGTATCATTGACCCCTCCAGTTCATTCAGTCCTTTCTCCCGCTCTTCTGAGCTCTACATGATGTTTGGCTATGGGTCTCTGCATCTGTTTCTATCAAGTGCTACATGAAGCCTCTCAGAGAGAGTTACACCCGGATCTTGTCTGCAAGCATAGTAGAGTATCACTAGTAGTTAGGTTTGGTACTCTCGCAAGGGGTGGGTCGCAAGTACGGCCAGTCATTGAGTGGCCATCCTCTCCATCTCTCTTCCATCTTTATCCCTGAATATCATGTACTCACTTATTACTGGGGTATTAGCCATAAAGTACATGATACAATCCACAGACCCAAATAAGGAAGTCCCAGGTGAAGATGCTTAAATCTCAATCAGAAGGGGAAATAAAATAGACATCCAAGATGGATGGAGGGAGGGCACTGGCCTGGAGATGAGGTGGCGTGGGAAACTGGAGTGGGGATCAGGTATGGGGAAATTGGGGACAAGACAGTTGGGAGAGAGAAGAGAAATGAGTATGGGAAACATCTCTGGGACAAGCCTGAAACCTGAGATTTGGGAGGCTGGGAGTATATGCAGGTGACCCCAGCTGAGACTCCCAGCAGGGGATATAAAGGCTGTTGTGGGCAAAACATGTAGCCTGGCAGGACTTCCAGTTGAGGGAGTGGGACAAAAACCCACCCACAAAACTCTTGATCCAAAATTTGTACTGTCACAGTCTTCGTAAGGCTTCTATGATCAATACCTACAACACAACTCCTGCATGTAAGGCTCAGGGACCACTGTAAAAGAAGAGGGAGAAAGATTATGTGAGTCAGAGGAGCAGAAAGTGATATTGTGTTCTAGAAATGTCAAAGAAGCTACATCCATGAAGTTTCTTCAACAGGGCTACCTAAACAGGAAAACAACAGATGTACTGGTATAGCTGAGTAATAAAGCTTAGGGTGCTGCAACTTTACAAACAGAACCACAAGCAACTAAGGAATGCTGAGAGCTGGGAATAGTCTTTCACAGCGAAGAGCCCACTAATTGGTTATCCAACACCAAATGGTCAACTCTGAAGAGATATACATGTATGTAGCATTATATAGAGTTTTGGGAGGGGGAGGAAAAGGATACAAGCCATGATTACATTATAATCTCAAAATACAATAATTTAAGTGAAACAAAGAGAGATCTTAATGTTATAATTATATTAAACTTGTTATGCAACTTATGTTTAACATTATTTGAAAAACTCTAAGAGAAAGAAATATATAATCCATGGCTCTATTCTGTTCTCAACTTATTTTTCTTTTTACAAGAGTTCATAAACTATAATCCATATTGGTTTTCTAAAATGACTCTAGCCTGTGTCATGTTTATGTAAAAAAGTAGCCAAATCAATAGCTATTAACAAAACAATTCCTCATATATTTTGTATAAAATTTCTCAGCAAAATTATCTGTAAATGCAACATTCAATGTGAAAGTATTAAAGCATTAGGAAAGCCCAGTATGTGGTCATTTGACAAGCAAACAAACAAAAATGACAATAAATTAAATACTTTATGCTATGCCTTAATCATCTCAAAAATCAAACAAAATATCATTAAAAGAATAAATATAAACAATCAACTCAAAGTATATAAACTCGGCGGGGAAAGTAAAAATAACAAAGGCCCATGATTTTTTTTTAACTTTTATTTACTTATTTTACGTACATGAGTCTTTTGCCTGCATAAATATCCATTTAACCACTTGCATGCTTGATGCTACTAGGTACCCAAAAAGGACATCAGATCCCTTGAAACTGGAGTTAGAGATGGTTGTGAGCCACCATGAAGGTAATGGGAATCGAACCTAAGCCCTCCAGAAGAACAACCAGTGCTCTTAACTAAAGTAATTTCCCCAGGCCCTTTGCTACATATAGTTTTAAAATATCTGTTAAATGTAAGGAGAAGTGAAACTTAAAGAAAATTAAAAATTGATTTGGACTTAGTATCTTCAAAAGATAAAGTAAAGAATCATGTTTACATTCCAGCCAGGTAAGTGAAGAAACAAACATGTTTTAGTGGGAATTAAAATAATTGTAGTTATTGAAAAAAATGTAACCAATACTTAAATACCATTTTCTACACATCAAGCTGTCAAGAATTATGAAGTTGATGAAAATATTGTGAGGGAAGAGTTTTTTTTTTTAGATTCCAGTGGATTTAAAATTCCCAAGTTTTTCTGAAAAGTAGGTAATGTGCATTAGGATCTGAAAACACTCTTGGAATTATAGACAACTTAAAATACATATTTGTGGATGTGAATTAAGGTCATGGCAGATTGTATGTGCAACCACGGAGAATTATTAAATGTTAATGAAGAATAAAGTGTCCCATATTACTGTCCTGAATTGATAAATATGAATTTAAAATTAGAGGAACTTTTCCAGAATGTCAGCATTAGTTATTACAAGGTGATGGCTAAGAATAACTAACACTCCCATTCTTTATAACTATCTTCAGAATGTTTTTTGCTATGCCTATTAATTGGAAAATACTGCATTGTAAACTAGCAAAAGCAAAGTCACTGTTCCTTAGTGAGTGTGGCACAGTGTATGCCTATCTAACTCATCTTGTGGCATCTTACATGATTTATTTTCTGTTCTATTGCTATGAAGAGACACCACTACCCAGGCAATTCTTGTAATAAAATAAAGCCTTTAATTGGGTCTTTTCTTAACAGTATTAGATGGTTAGTACATGGTCATTATTTCAGGGAGCAGAACAAGAATGACGCTGGGGCAGGAGCTGATACCTTTATATCCTGATCTATAGAAACTGGGCCAGGGTTGGGCTTTTGAAACCTCAAAGCCTACTCCCAGTGACATACTTCCTCAAACAAGGTCATGCTTCCTAATCCTCCTAATTCTGTCCAAAGAGTTTCACTGAGTGGTGACTAAGCATTAAAATATATGAAGGGGGGAACCGTCTCATTCAACTGCCACATAACTTAAAGCATTGAATTCATGTTTATGTCATAAGTAACATCAAAAGTACAGAAGATCATTGCAACTTAGTAAATGACTATTTGAGTTAAATAATAACCAGTATGTGAAAATTTAAATTTATCAATTTAAATCAGAATCTTTGCATAAGATTTTGGGTAGTTTTTCAATTTTGCACACTTAGTCATTGCTAACAGTGAATCTCTCAATTGTTTCACTGAAAGAAGAAGGAGGGAAAAGGCTAGCATCTAAAAATGGGACCATATAAACTAATAAATTAACTCAGCCAAAAGATTTACATTCTCTAAAATAATGTTATGAACACAATTCATTATATATATATGTAAGTGTAAGACTAAAATATTGTTCACAACTGAAATGAAAGAAGAATTAATCAGATACACGGTTGTATTTCTTATTTTTCTGAACTATTATAGTTTAAATAATGAGTAATGTCTCACAAGGTATTAAACGTTAATGGTTTGGATTCCAGAGCTGTAATATTGAGAGATCAAAGATATTTAAGAGTTGGCTGGGGGCTGCTATTGAGATGTCTTTCAAAGGTTGAGTCTCATCCAGTTGCAAAAGAGAAATTAGTTTTCTGCAGTGAAGAGACTCTCACTGGAGATATTAAGAAGAGTCAAGAGAATGCAGAGAGCAATGCTGTCTGGGAACAGACACTTCCAGCCCAAGGCTAGACCCATCCCAGTTTCATTAGGACTGGTGGCCTGCCCACAGGTTGCTAGGTACCTGAAGGAGCCAAAGGATTTCTTTCACTCCTGAGCCTACAAGTGATTGCCCACTTCCTCTCCACTGACTATCCAGGGAGAGATCACCTGGAACTCGCAGGGCACAGGGAGGTCAATGCTAACTGGGGGCGCACTGTTCAGGGCTAAACCTAGAGCCAACCCACTGCCATTAGAACTCACAGCCTTCCGAGAGAGCCAAACAACAAAAACAACAAAAATCCCACATACACATGGAAGCTGAATGATGCTCTACTCAATGATAGCTTAGTCAAGAAAGAAATGAAGAAAGAAATCCAAGACTTTTTAGAATTTAATAAAAATGAAGGCACAACATACCCAAACTTATGGGATGCAATGAAAGCAGTGCTAAGAGGAAAACTCCTATCTGTCAGTCAGCATGCAGAATAACGCAAATCGATCCTTTCTTATCTCCTTGTACAAAGCTCAAGAGCAAGTGGATCAAAGACCTCCACATAAAACCAGGTACACTGAAACTATTAGATGAGAAAGTGGGGAAGAGCTTAGAACACATAGGCACAGGGGAAAATTCCTAAACAAAACACCAATGGCCTATGCTCTAAGATCAAGAGTCGACAAATAGAACCTCATAAAATTGCAAAGCTTCTGTAAATCAAAAGACACTATCTAAAGAACAAAAGGGCAAGCAACAGATTGGGAATGATCTTAACCATTTCTACATGTGATAGAGAGCTAGTATACAATATATACAAAGAACTCAAAAATTTTAGAATCTAGAGAATCAAATAATCCTATTAAAATGGGATACAAAGCTAGACAAAGAATTCTCAACTGAGGAATATTGAATGGCTAAGAAACACATAAAGAAATACTCAACATCTCTAGTCATCAGGGAAATGCAAATCAGAACAACCCTGAGATTCCACCTCACACCAGTCAGAATGGCTATGATCAAAAACTCAAGTGACAGCAGATGCTGGCAAAGATGTAGAGAAAAAGGAAAACTCCTCCATTGCTGGTGGAATTTTAACCTGATACAACCACTCTGGATATCAGTCTGGCGGTTCCTCAGAAAATTGGACATAGCACTACCTGAAGACCCAGCTATTCCACTTCTGGGCATATACCCAAAAGAAGCTCCAACATCTAACAAGGACAAATGTTCCAACATGTTCATATCAGTCTTACTTATAATAACCAGAAGATGGAAAGAACCTAGATGTTCTTCAACAGAGAAATGAATACAGAAATTCGTGGTACATTTACACAGTGAAGTACTGCTTGGCTAGTAAAAACAATGACTTCATGAAATTCCTAGGCAAATGGATGGAACTTGAAGCTATCATCCTGAGTGAGGTAGCCTAGTCACAAAATAATACTCATGGCATGTATTCATTCACAAGCGGATACTAGCTAAAAAGCTTGGAATACCCAAGAAACAGATCACAGAACTTATAAAGCTCCAAGAAAAGGAAGTCCAGAAGGTGAATGCCTCAGTCTTTCTTAGAAGGGAGAAAAAAAATACTCGTGGGAAGAAATAAAAAGACAAATAGAAGAGCAGGGATTGGAGAAAAGATTATGTATGCAGAGACTGACTCACCTGGGGATGCATCCCATTTGCAGCCACTAAGCCCACATACTATTACTGATGCAAAGTTGTGCTTACAGGAAGAAACCTGATATGTATGCCTCCTCAGAGGCTCTACCAGAGCCATACTGATACAGAGGAGATGCTTGCAGCTAACCATCAGGCTAAACATGGCGACCCCAATGAAGAAGCTATAGAAAATACTGAAGGAGCTGAAAGGGTCTGCCACCCCATGGGAAAAATAAAATTATCAACTAATCAAACCCTTCACAGCCCCCAGGAACTAAAACACCTACCAATGAGTTTGTATATGCAACACAAGATAGCATTCTCTGGAATCAATGGGAGAAGAGGTCTTTGGTCCAGCAAAGGCTCATTTTTCCAGTGTAGGGGAATGCCAAGGTGCTAAGGTGGGAAAAGGTGGTTGGGAGAGGGACCACTTTCATGGAGGCAGTGGGAGGGGTAGGGGGATGGGATGGGGGAAAGGGAATAACATCTGAAATGTAAATACAGAGAATATCAAATAAAATAAATCAGTCAAGGTTAGACCCACTAGTAGATGGTCAATACAAAATGACCTCAGTATCAACTTTTTGCCTTGTATTTCTTTGTTTGTTTTACCTTACTGTTCTTTTACTTGTATATGACATTGTCTGATTGTGTGTTTCTGAGCTTTCTTTATTTGTTTCTTCATTTGTTCTCTAAAGAGACAGAAAAGGCATGGTGTGTGGGGAGGAATGTGGGAAATATCTGGCAGGAGTTGGGGGAAGGGAAAGCATTATGTAACTAGAATATATTGTATTTTTTTTTCAAAATGTTGCATCCTTAAAAGGGACTCTGGGTTCCCAACCTATCCTTTATTTTTCTCCTCAATTCCTTCTCTGTGTCTCAGTAGCTTTCCTTTCTCCCACCTCTTTTGTGTGTTGCTTCTTGGCTTTTGATCTAACAGTGTTCCCCTATCACATGCTCCTGGTATGAATTATTCCTCTTCCAGAGACTAAAAATGATGAAGCAGCTTGATTTAGGCCTATAACTTTTAAATTCATGATCAAAATAATCCTTTCCTCTTTATCTCGTAATCCTCAGGTGTTTTATTACAGTAATGCCGGACCGACTAATTGAGTGTTCTATGAATGTGATACATCTGTCCTAAAAGAAGAAACAAAACACAATTCCCTTTGCTTTCCTAAAATCTTGAGTAGCTTATCTTCCTCCAGCAGCAGATGCAAAGAGAGGGAGAGAGAGAGAGACAGAGAAGAGAGAGAGAGAGAGAGAGAGAGAGAGAGAGAGAGAGAGAGAGAGAGAGAGAGAGAGAGAGAGACTTGGAACACACAGCTCTTGGTGGGATCTCTCCCCTCAGAGCTCAGGAAACCCTATGGAACATAAGGCAGAAAGATTATAAGAGCCAGAAGGGATGGAGGACAGGAGGAAGAAAGAATCTTCTAAATTAACTGAGTAAAGGTCATATGAGCTCCCAGAAACTGAAGGCCCAAACACAGGTCTGCATGCATCTGTGCAAGGTCCTCTGAATATATATTGTAGCCTTCAGTTTCATATTTTTATGTGACTCTGGAGTGTGTGAACAAGTGGGTTTCTGATTCTTGCTCCTTCTCTTAGAGCTCTTTTCTTTCTGTTGGTTTGTCATGTCTATCTTCACTGTGATCTTGTTGTTGCTTTGCTTATTACATTTTATTTTTTTTAATTTTCTGTTAGCTTTCTGAGGCCTATTCCTTTCTAATGAGAGACAGAAAGGGAGTATATCCAGGTGGAAGGGGAAATGGGGAGGAGCTGGAAGGACTAGTGAGATGAAAAACTGTAATCAGGATGTATTGTGAGAGAAAAAAAAAACCTATTTTTAATAATCAAGAAAATATATTTAAGTTATATTGAAAACAACATGCTTATATCAAAGAAATGAATATTTATTTCTTTCTGGTTATTTTACTTTCCCAATAGTTCTTTCTTAGAAATATGAACCAATTAGATCCAACAACACACAGGAAAACTTTTATCTGGCCAACACAATAGAGCTGACATTTCTGTTTTCTTGGTGTTTTTATTCCCTGTAGAGCATCACACTTTACATTCTCTCATCTGCAAATTGTTCTGCCTCTTAAAGACCACCGACTAGTCTTTCTTGCCAGTTGTTCACCTTTCTTTGTATTTAAAAGAGAATCAAAGAAGCCATCTCACTAAAATCAGCAAGGATCAATGGTGAGGATCTCCATTGGTGAGGATGTTTGCCTGATGCTCTTACTGTGCAATATTCCATCCAATCAACCAGGCCAAAAAAAAGGAACTTGTGTTAATTCATCATTTTATAACTAGCACTAACACTGAATAAGTGAAGGGAAAAGAATACAGAGTAATCCTGCTGAGAATATTGAATATTAGTAGGTGCCTGTCTCTGACAGACCATCTTACAATCTGTGTAAAGCTGACCCTACAACTCTGTTCACTCCACCAGACTATAGAGAAGGGAGCAAGTGAGTTTGAGTAACAAAACATGATCAAATGTTAAGACGTCATCTCCAGTATGAGAGCTGCACAAAGTAGGTTTGCAAATGTCTGGCATGTGATATACTGCCTGACCTAGTGACTACTGCCTACGCCACTGATGTATATTCAGTGCCATCACACCTAACAGAAGATGCTACATACTGTATTCCAATTAGAGCTGTCATTCTTGCTAACTATGCACTGTCATAATGGTTGAAAATTGAATACAAAGAATTTGTTTGAAATGTTTGTTCTCCCATAACAATAGCTACAAATACTATAGAATATTTCTAGTCTATTAATTCAGGTTTTAAAAATGACTTTGAGATAGGAAGATGAAAATATTTGCCATTTGGGTACCTTGCAAAACAAGAAATTGAGTAATGGAATAAAGGAATGGTTAGTTTAGATAGGAAATTAGAACCCGGGCAAGCAATTGTAAATGTTTTCTATTTTATAAGAATACCAACAGCTTTAGAACATATAATTATACAGCCATTGAGTTGAAAAACGAGTATGGGTTCATAAGTAAATATACCTAGATTTCTCTCACTACATGAATTAATCAGCTACTGCACAAAACAGTTTTGTTGATTCTTGGTCTCCTTTTTCTAAAAGTTCTCTTTCCTATTCAATACAATCAGATGGGAAAACATCAGAAGTATGAGTGTGTTCATGGCTGCATGTGCCATTGTGTTATGTACAATGAGACTAAAGGAAATTCCATCCATCATATATTTTGCTTCAATAAAATGATCGCAGACCAAAACAAATTTAAAAAGCCATGATTATATTTGACATTCGCAGAACTAAAAATTTTCACCATGTTTATTGGAGGCTCATGAAAAGATAACAGATAAAAATACATACCGGAAAGGCCTATAAATCCTGGCCACGCAAATCTCTCTGGTTATATTTTATATATTATAATAATTAAATTTTCATGCTACCTTGTTGCCCGAGGAGATTATAATGAGATTTTTGTTATTTTGCCCTTTTCCTTTGTCTAAAAAATTAAAATTCATTTGTCAAAAAATGCACCCAAGAGCACCAGAAGGAACTATTTTATCCTTAAGTATTTTAACCTTTTGGCTGGGGCTTTGTTAATATGTAAAGAATAATGTGTGATCTGTTTCAATTTCCCAGAGTTTTATCTCAATTTATTCACAGATGCATACTTGAGGGACAAAGTGAGCTCTCTGAACATCCTTTAGCTCACAGCTTCACAGTGGCTAAAAGGGTCTGTGTAGAAGTGAAGAAAAAATTAGCCCCATTGAATGCCAAACGTTTCTTCAGTATCGCAAAAAAAAAAAAAGTTTAATTGCATTCACTGATGACAAGTGTGGGTGAGCTTGGCAGACAAGGGGAGAGGACTTTGCTATGTATTTGCTGTTGAAAATTCTCCTCATTCTGCTAACACTTCCCCTCTTCATGTCATCAAAAATAATTTCTCCTGATTATGTTGACACTTTCATAATGCCAGCATTTTTCTTACATTGTAGATGTAACTGTCATGATCTGCATTCGTGTGTTGTCTTTTTTATATAGTATATATGTAAAAAAAAAAAAAAGCTAGTTCTTCAAACTACCAAGTTCAAGCTTTACTTTGATTTATGAAAACTAGTTCCTATCTATACCATAATAGATGAGCAACACATTCATTTTCAAGCCTCAGAAACTAAATTTGTCTTTCTAAGCAGTTGATGTCTTAAAGTATATTAAGCCATGTTAGCTTACAACTTAAAGTGGTGCAAAATAAGACAATTTTAGAAAGTGAATTACTTTGGTCATTTCCCCTGTAAAAGAGTTGCAGAATATTTTTAATTTAAAAGAAATATAACCCAAAAGATAAAAAAAATGGAAAACATTTACTGCAGGTTGTTCTGTAATAATTGTTGTCCTAAAAACATACTTTCAAACCACATAGTATTTTTTTCATCACTTATTTTATATTTAGAAGACATTTGGAGGCTCTTGCAAAGCTTATATACAAGTCATCTCCATGGTACATTCTTGCTTGTATACTGTTTCTAACATCTATATTCTTATATCTCATTCAAGAGGCTCTTCTCAAATCTTTTTATTACCAATGATGAAAAAAACATGATTTTATCTTCAGGTTGCTGCATATAATTTCCCTTTCTCAATTTCTAATTTCTAATAATTTTCTAATTTCTAATTTCTCCTCTTTCTCAATTTCTAATAGACTTACATAGAAAGCCCTTGAATCTTGTGATAAATTGAAAATAAAAGGTTAATGATTTCAGTGGTTGTACCTTCTAAGCTATTTTTAACTTAAGATCACCTTAACTAGAAAACTCCGGCTTATCCAAAATAACTGAACAATAAGATTTTTTTTTTAAAAAGGCTGAGAAAATAATGGCTTCATGGTAAAGCCCTTGTCACATGTATATGAGTATCTGAGTTCACATGTCTGCATCCATATCAATGATAGTCATGATGACACAGGTTTTAATCAAGAACTAGGGTTGGGAAGGGCATGAGAGTGGAGGTCAGAGGCTGGTGGATCTTGGATGACCACTGGATAATGAATATCTCAGAAATGTCAAATTCTGGGTCAGTGAGAAACCCTCACTCACAAAAATAAGGTAGAAAACAATAGAGTAGAGGTGTGTGCCCAGCATCAACATCTGGTCTCCACACATGCCTACAAAACTGAACATAATCCTCAACCCTCATCAAGGAACCTTTTATTTGAAAGAGAGATCATTAAAGGAAACCACAGCCAATCAATAAGCAGAGTTGTGGATCCTGGTCCAAATGGACACATATAAATATCAACCCACTTACTAAAAGCTCAGGGAATATTACAGAAGAGGACATAGAAAGATTATCATAGCTGGTAGCTGGAGAATCTGGAATGAATGCATGAAGTCTCCCCAACATGAGCTAAATAAGGAGGATGTCAGCTATCACGACAAACTAGATGAGGAGGAGCCTACAAGGCTTCAAATGCACACAAAGGATGACAGGCAACTGAGTAAAGATGGAGGTGGGGACAGGAGAGATGTCCCTGCCCCGGGGACAGGGGAGAAGAGCATACCAACTGTTTGTCCACTCTCAAACAGTCAACCCTGAAACCATACATACAAGTAGAATCAACAGGTTATATTAAAAAATATACATGAATATACAAAAATATATAACCATGAAAAAATAATGTGTGTGTGAGAGAGAGTGAGAGAGAAAGAAATATAGAGGGGGGGAGGAAGGAAGAAGGGGAAGAGAGATGAGGGAGGGAGGGTGGAAGAGAAAGCGGGCAGAAAAGAGGGAGGAAGAGGGGGAAGAGAGAGAGGAAAGGAGAGGGGGAAGAGGGAGGGAGGGAGGAGGGAGGGAGGGAGGGAGAGAGAGAGAGAGAGAGAGAGAGAGAGAGAGAGAGAGAGAGAGAGAGAGGATAAATTCGAAGAGAGTAGAGAAGTCCTCCCATCTAGTTTGGCATGTTAATTGGCAACTTCCTTGTTCAGCTCATGTTTAGGCTGTCATGTCATGTTGGTAAGACTTTATGGTCATAGCTTCTGATGAAGCAAGGATTCAGTTTCACAGCAAAGACCCTGACATTCTGGCTCTTACAATCTCTCTGCCCTCTCTTCCACAGTGTTCCCTGAGCCTTCAGCATGGTGGGAATTTTACACAAACTTATACAATGAAATCTTTTCTAAAAGTTGAAACCACTCCCTCACAAATGTGCACACACAGGTAGACAAACATTAAAAACAAATCTAATAATAGAAAATACAAGTTGGAGAATAAAATATAACAGAGGCAAACATCAAAAGTTGGGATTAAATAACAGAGTGACAGGGCATGAGAATGGGAGAGAGATGGTTGATTGGGTTTTGAGACAGTTTCTCAGACTGTCCTGAGACTTGATCTATCTATAGAGCAGGCTGGCCTCGAACTCCTAGACATTCACCTGCCTTTTTCTCCCAAGTTCTGGGATTAAAAGTATGAGCCACCAACACCCAGCCACCATTTGCATTCATTATTTGTGAGAATTTGTATCTTACTTTTCAATTTATTAATTGGAGTACTCATTATTTGATATGCAATGTTTTTAGTTCATTATGAATTCTGGACATTAATCAGTTGTCATATGGCAAATATTTCTTTCCTACTCTGTAAGCTACCTGTTATGGTTTACTTGCCTTGATGTAATCTAGTCACCTAGAAACAGTCTCAATGACAGAGTATGTAGATGATGTTGTCTTGTAAGATTGAGAGGGATTGTTTTGATTGCCTTGTTCAATGTCGGAAGACTCACCTACTATACATGGAACTATTTCTTGGGTAGTGTTTCTGAACTGCAAATGAGAGTGGAGGGAATAATCTAAACATCAGCATATATTCATCTACTGTTCACGTTTGTCTGCAGGCTTAATGTGAACATTTGCTTCAAGCTCATTCAGCCCTGATTTTCCCACCAGGAGATGCTATAGCTAAAACTGTGAGGTCTAGAAACCCCTCTTCCCTAAGGTGTTCTTGTCAGAGTATTTTATCACGGCTGCATTAATCAAAACTAAGACCCATCTATTCACTCTGTTGAAAAGTTTCTGGTGTACAACATGCCATTTATTAATCCTTGCAAATTTCTTTCTGAGCTCCTGGAGTCTTAACTAGAATGACTTTCCTGTACCTATATTTGAGGTTTTCCCTGTTTGTTTTTCTAGAGTTATTCCAGTACTTCTGATCTCACTGTTCATTTTTTCAGACATAGAGCAAAAACTTCTTTTATTATTCTGTACTTTGCACAGAAGTGTTTGTTAAAGAGACTGTCTCTTTTCTCCCAATATAGGTTTAACACCTTTGTCAAATGCCAGGAGGTCATAGATATCTGCATACATTTCTGGTTCTTTCTGAATGTCTGACACACATCAGGTTTTGAGTGGGTAGCAAGTCTTTTCTGTATTATAATTTGAAATCAAGGTTTGCTGTACTCCAACTTGGCTCACTCTGCTCAGGATATTTTTGGCTAGTTGAGATCTTTGTGTGAGAAGAATTTGCTGGCCAGAACCAGGCTGAAAACTCGAAATACAGGACACACTAGGCATGACATTCTGTTTCCCAGAAGTAAAAAAGTCTAAAACAAGTCAATTCCAGAAGAAAATCACCCCTCCTGGGCAGACAATCAGGAGCTTCCAGAAGCTGCCCTGCCAACTATCCTGAATCAAATGAATGAATGAATGAATGAATGAATGAATGAATAAATAAATAAATAAATAAATAAATAAATAAATAAATAAATAAAAGTTAATCAGCAAGGGTTCTGAAAAGTCCCTAGAAATCCCCAGAAGCCTAGCTCATCCTGAAGACACCCATACCCCTGAAATAGAGACAACCAATAAAAGTAAAGTTCACCCACTCCTCCCTTGAATTTTCCTAACTTATATATATTTTTAAATGAGCCTGTAAGCCCACTCAGCATCTCCATTTTGGTGGATAGAGGTTCCTGCATGCTGGTAATTTCTGATTTGCTTGTACATCCTAATTAAGTTTGGCGTATCATTCTTTAATGAGTCACAGCCCTTTTCATATGTTTCCGTATGCATTTCAGGGTTCAGGTCTCTGTATGTGGAATGACACTGGAATCGTGAGAGGAACTGAACATGAGCCTATAGGTTGCTTTTTGTAATATAACCATAAAGTTCACCACTATTCTCAGCTTTAGGTAATTACATCATGGTCTTCTTTGTCTCTTCAACATTTTTGTTTTACAGTTTATCTTGTCAGATATAAGGAGAGCCATTCTTGCTTACCTTAGAACCCAATCTTGGAATTCCATGAGCCTTTAAAAATAACATGTTCCTTGTAGGCAGCATATTTTTGAATTTTTAAAAACCTATTAATCAGCTCTGTATCATTTAATTGGAGAATTGATTCCATTTACATGGAAAACTATTGTTGAAAGTATGGGTTTTCTGTCTTCCGTCATTCATTTCTTTCCTTTTTTGTTGTTGTTTGAGACAGGGTTTTTCTGTGTAGCCTTGGCTGACCTATAGCTCACTTTGCAGACCAGGTTGGCCTCAAACTCCCAGAGATCTGCCTGCCTCTGTCTTTACCTCTGCCTCCTGAGCGTTGAGATTAAAGGCATAGACTACCAATGCCCAGCTGAAAAGTACAGACTTAATGCTGATAACTTTGTAGACTTTTTTTAACCTAACATTTGAAATGTAAAAAAAGTGAATATCCAATAAAAGATGATAAAAAAAGAAAGGGGAAAGAGTGGTCATTTTTTAATTCATTTTTGTATTCTTCTGGTGGTCTCATTTCTATGGTAACAATGGTTTCTTTCTTTGACTCTGCCACGTATTGCTCTTCTAATATGATTTACACTTTCACATACTATTACTGTGTCAGTTATCCTGAGTTATTTATGAGGATAGAATTCTTTAAAAATTGATAAGGCTGATTATGGTAATAATGAATTTCCTTAGTTTATTTATTCATCTTGGCAACTCACTATTTCCCCTTCAGTTCTGATGAATAGTCTTTCTAGTAATAATAATCATGGTTGACTATTGTTTTCTTTTAGAATTTGGAACACACCATTTCTTTCATCTGGCCTGTTGTGTCTGCTGAAGACTCTGCCATAGCCCGTGGTAATGCATTTAAGTGCCATTCGGTGCTGTTCTTTTGTGAATTCTAAAATCATTTCTTTGTTCTTAACATTTGACCAACCAGCTATAATATATCATGATTAATTCTTTTGTTTCTCTATGCTTATAACTTTTTGACCTTCCCTTCTCCAGGCATCCTTAGATTATGTGTATTAATAGCCAGGAGAAGAAATGTTAAGAACCACAAAGAGGGATTGCCTTCTCTTCTAACAACAGAATGACAGAGATGACTGGTCTTCTGAGTGTTGAAACCAAATTCTCCAATACCCTTTTTATGATAGTCTTCTCCTATCGTATAGAATGCTCCCCAGGTTTGAATCATAATCTCTCTACCAAGCCAAGTCTGCTTTGTGAGATAGCTCCGACCCACCCAGCTTGAGCAATAGAACCTCAGAGTAATACTATTTTAGACAATAAACTCCTTAAGAGTTATTCTAAGCTATAACACCCTGGATTTTATTAATTGATTCCATGAAATCCTTCTCCAAAGCCACACTATTATCTAGAACCTTGTCTACTTACACTTTCTCATGGGTATTGGCATGTATCTATGCTAAGAGAGTTTTCTGGAAATATCCTTTACTCGTATCAGTGCAGAGCAGAGGATTTACACCTCTACTGGCTGTACAATCAGAAAGTACGGGTCAGGCTTCTTTTTCTTGCTGTTGGGTCAGACTTCTGAACCTCTGTTTCCATCTTGTCTTGCTATAGTCAGTATTATTCTGCAATCACTCTCTTCATAATGAAACATTACAGCTGATCCATTCATTTTCCCTTGTGTAGAAAACAAGGGACTAATAGTTCTAGTCAGTATCCTGAAATTTTCACTCTTAACTTTCTAATAGTTGACTTTTCCCTTTATCTATTCATAAAGTCATACAAAATTTCTTGAAAATTTAACAATGCTTTTATTGCCTCTTAAACATATAAACTCAAAACTGAATTTTGAAACTTAGATATTCTTTATTAATCTATCATATTTTAAAGCACATAACCCAGATATGTGGTCAGTGGTTTCAATTTTATGGTTTTTTTAATGATGAAATAAACACTTTACCATCTACACTTTGTTGACCTTTTAAAAATTATAAATAAAGTCTGTCAATTACTTCTTAGTTTTGTAGCTTTTAAACCTTTAAATGAGAAACATGTAGTTATATGTTTAACCCTTTTATTTAATAGATGTAATTCACATAATTCATGTTGATGTCATGAGTATTCATGTTTATTCCTTCAAAATTAAGCAGTAATTCATTGATTTTTCCCCCATGAACTACTTTTCTCACTTTTTATTTCTTGTAATAAAATTTTTTGAATTGAAATTTTAAAAGATAAAGATATAATTATAAGCTTAAAAAAAGAAACACAAGAACAAAACCAAACCTGTTAAGGATTGATTATAGGCTTTTTCTATATTTCCTCTCAGTCCTGATACTCATCTTGTATCTTTTCAGCAAGTCATAGAACCCATGATCATAACGTCAAACATGCCTACTGGGTAATAGGACTTCTTGCCCTCTGAGATCTAACTCCTCAGCATGTTAAAATTTATAGTTTTGAAATTTAAATCTGTAATCATTAAAGACTCAGCTGGTAAGCAATGTAATCTACTTAGGTTAGTTAAAGTAGAAAAGCAGCTTGCTGATGGTATTAGGTTCAGCATGCATATGCACTCATATATAGAACAATCTTCTAGTTTGTTCTAAGAGCATCACTAACAAAGGTGTTTGTGCACAGCACGCATGTGTGCATCACTATTTCCCAGAAATCTCCTGCTATCACAGCCTTAGGAGTGGCCCAGATATCTTTCCTCCTCTGCTTTTCTTAGAAGATACATTCTGTATGGCATTAGCTCCTGGCTTTCAGCATTGTTTTCTCTTCAATAAGAAAATCTCAAAGAAGCATTTCTCTTCTTCAACAATGATTATACATCTATCAAGTGGAAAAGTGAGTTTTGGCTTGAACAGTAAAGTAGCTGGGTCTTACCATGTGGAATATTGGTCTAGCATAAGCCACCTGTTAAAAGAATGCTTAAGGATCATAACATGACATACTCTCATGAAAATGGCGACTCGAAGTCATACAGAAGCCAAGACTGGGAAAATAAGAATCATCTTCTTTTAAGATGCTAGTTCACTTAGAAAAAAGCAAGAATGTTAGAGAAAAAGGAAAAGCAGTGATCTCAGGGATGATAGACCTTCATGATTCCATGGCATGTGTGACACCTCACTTTCTTGTTCTGATGTGGTTCTGCATGTTGGCACAGTATTTGCACATCTCTGCAGGCTTCCAAATAATACACTCACAAACACATGTTAAGCAGTGAACACCTCCAAAATGTTGACGTCAACATCAGAAAGTAGGACTAACAGAGTTAGTTTCAATAGAAGAAAGGGTAAGGAATATGAGGGAATTCCAAGAAGATGGAGGTGGTCAAAAGGAAGGGAAAAGTAGAATTTTAGTTCTAGTTAGTAGAGAAAGGACAGCACATGTAGTCCTCATATATAGTGATTAAAAGGACCAGACTTGGACAGTCTACAAACTCAGTATTAGTCCTGTCTATACCCACAGAGTTATAATATTTTGTAAATTTTATTAAAAAAAATATATGGGTCATGAGGATTCCAATACAGTGCCTGCCTTGCTACAGAGCTTATCCATTAATGGAAATTTTTACTCATCTTTCAACTGAGAGGTGCAAAATGAACAAAGGGACTTTATTTATTTAGCTTAAGTAGACTCTACCAATCGCTACTTAGTAATTGGGGAGAAAAAGACTTTCAAACCATAGATTTCCAGCAGCCACTGCATACTTGGCTGTGTCATTTAGAGAAAGGTTGCTTAGAGAATCAATTTCCCATCTGTTTGAATTGTCAGACACATACAAATTGTCTTTGAAACTGCATAACAATTGCATGGCACCCGTGGATCACATTGTGTGGGCCACTGCTTCTCCTAACCCAGGAGTACTAATCACCACTACTCTCTCTTCCCAATGCTTGTGTTCAAACATCCTTTCTTAAGTAGTCACATTGATCATATTGATTAGTGCTCCAGGTAAAAATGATGAAAAAATTGATTTATTCTTCTAAACCTCGGCTATGAATATGGTATTTGAAGTGTCACTCCTTGAACTCTGGGAGAGCACACTTTCCTTTCTGACTGATTACATCTGCAGATGGAAATCAGGTGTGAAAATCCATTAGGCCACTTCACAACAGGACAAACTTTGACTCATATTGAACTCTCATGTTCTCTCTTCCTTAATTAAGGCACAAGAATATTTTACCATAGCGAGAGAGAGAGAGAGAGAGAGAGAGAGAGAGAGAGAGAGAGAGAGAGATTAAGACATAGTATTCCTTCTAATGGCATGTGTCTTATCCAATTGGAGAATAATACATTTCTTACTTCATTGCTTTGCAAAGAACCACTTACTCGGTTTGTCGGAGGGAAAGAATAAAGGGTTTGATTTCCATAGTCCTCTCAGTTATCCATGCCACAAGAGAGAAATGAAGTGTACAGCTGTTTCCCCCAAATTATAACATGTTTTTTTACTAAACATCTTAAAACCCAAATAAAGAAGAGCATTTAAATGAGTTAGCAACATTGAATCTTTTTTTAGAGCAAGAATAACCCTTAATGTTTGCAGCACATAAAAGCAGCTACAAACACAGGCTTTGTTTTCAGATGGTCTGGATTACAGCCCTGCCTTTCCATGCCTTAGCTCTACGACCCTTGGCAATTAACAAAGCTGTGGGCTTCCCTACTTCCTTCTGTATGCTGATAGTTGTAAAAACTAAATAGCAAAATACTACAGGCAAATTTTAAACAGAAAGAAAAATGTAAAAGCAGCTACAATAACTGCTCCATAGGCTTGTTTTGTGGCTTAGTTGAGATAATGCAGCCTAATGCTTAGCCACACTTGCTATTCATTATTTTATGTTTTCCACTTGGTGCAATTTTATCTCAGAAGAGAAGATCCAGGGACAAGACAACAGACAAAAGTCCTTTGATAATTTGTCTTCATTGTAAGTAGTTAACTGAACCTCAAGCATTTTATTTTATTTTATTTTATTTTATTTTATTTTATTTTATTTTATTTTATTTTATTTTATTTTATTTTATTTTATTATGCCAGACTTATATCTGGGTTCAATACCCAGTACCTGTGTGGTATAAGAGGAAAACCTGCTTCTTCAAGTTGTCCTATGACCTGTTCATGTGCACAAAACACACTCTTCCTTCACATACAAATATAACTTAAAAATAATTTATTTTCTGACCCCTTAAATGAGAATGTGAAATTTGTGAGTGTATGTAGGGCTAGGTGGGAGTGTGTGCACACATGTTATGTGTGTTATTACTCTCTGTAGAAGGAGAGAAAAGGCAGAGCTGGTCAAGATTGATAGGCTAGTAAATAATCAAGTAGTCAGAGCCCTGTCTAGGTGGTTCACATTTGCCAACTTATTTCAAGCAAACCAATCACAGTAGAAATACTGTAAAATGAAGAGCCAGCATACAATAGATAGTTTAGTTTTGGTTGATTTTTCAAATTAAGATGATTAGTAAGAAAAATAGCACAGGATTATAACTGTGATGATGGATGAATATACAGAGGCATGCTGTTGCCAAGCATTGCACACATACATCCCAAGTTTGTGCATCCCACCACTACACCCTCTTTGAACTCAATTAAGTCGCCACATCAAAGAACACATCAAAATACTTTGATCCAATTGGTATGATATAATTTGCCCACCATTACTTTGTCAAATGATCCTGTATAATTTCATCCCTTATAAAATATTCATAACAACCTTATCCATATAGAGATGTGCCAAGAGAAACATCCATGTTTGTTTCCATGTTGTCCCCTCTTGAATTCTTTCTCCTTCTCTTCTGTCTTACCAGAGCTTTGTCCTTATCCCACTTTCTACTGTCTAATCCTGCATCACCTTGACATCAACCTACACTTCTGTCATGTTAATGACTTTCTAAAGAAGCCAACAAAAATGATGCATGTTGGCATTTCTTCCATGGCTTCCTGGCTGTGTTCTCTGCTGGTGCTTATTTTTAGGTGTCTGAGATGAGTATCAATGCTTTTCTGTGTCTACTGAGATTATTATGCAATTTCTGCCAATACCATTCATAACAAACTAGCATTGGAATAAACATAGTAAGAACTGTACACAATAGACCTATACCTCAAACTGTTGTAAATGGAAAAAATAGAAATACTTTCCCTGAAGTCTAGAGTAAAGCAAGGGTACCCACTCTCTCCATTCTCATTCAATAGAGTGCTCAGATTCTTAAGTGAGATAAGAGACAGTAATGATGGGATAGAAAGAGCATCCAAAGCCAAACTGTCTCCAAAGACATAATCATACTTAAAGGACTGAAGATATTTAAAAATTCACCAAAATACTGATATAAAAAATCAACATAAAAATTCAGTACCTTTCCTATATTCCAATCATAAACATGCTGAAAAAGAAATTAAGGAAAATAGTTCATTCACTCATAGTCAAATAGACAAAAGCATAATATCACTGTCTGCCATCTAAAATTATGCTACAGAGCCAAGTTAGAAAGAATGGTGCTTGGCACAAAATAAGCATGTGGAATAGAGATTAGGTTGGAGGACCCAGAAGCAAGCACTCAGCTATAGCCACCTAACTTCTGGTACAAATATTGAAAACTTACATTGAATAAAAGAAAATACCTTCAAAAAAACAGTGCTAGGAAAACTGCATTCCATACAAACGGACAAGAATGAAAATAGATTTACAATTCTTACTCTATGCAAAAATAAATTGAAAATGAATGACATATCTTAACATAACACTTGAAACTTTGAAACTTCTAAAAATGATAAAAATAAAAACAAAAACAAGCAAACACCAACCCCCCCCCAATAAAAAGCAAAACAACAAAAACCAAACAAAGCATCTTTAAAATGTCTCCATTATTGTGGAAAATAACACTAAAAATGGGATTATATGTGAATAGCTTCTATACAGCTTAAAAATCTTCAAGAGAGTAAAGAGACAATCTTCAGGATGATAAACAACAACTCTATCAACCATCTATCAATAAGTAGTTAGTACATTGAACAAATAAAGAATTATAGAAATTAAATTCCAAAA
The DNA here is from genome assembly GCF_963924665.1 of Micromys minutus. Taxonomy (NCBI): domain Eukaryota; kingdom Metazoa; phylum Chordata; class Mammalia; order Rodentia; family Muridae; genus Micromys; species Micromys minutus. The sequence goes on along the minus strand of NC_137961.1, from coordinate 18,273,959 downwards.
TCTAAATCCCCCCCCAACAACAAGCTGACTAAAGAACCAAGTAAGCAGTCCTCCAGAAAGGAATTTCTGGAATAATTAACACAGAGTTAATAAACACAGCATTAAACATTGTTGGCCCTCAGGAAAACGCAAATTAAAACTACTTTGATTTCCATCTCACTCTATTTTAATGGATAGGATCAAGAACACAAACACATTAAATGCTGGTGAGGATGTAAGGAAAACAAATCCTTCAGTGCTGTGGGAAAAATTAGCAAAGGCCACTACTGTAAACTTCAGATCAATGGAACGAGAAAATATACCGAGATAGGTAACTGAGACCCACACATATTAACACTGTCTGATTGCTCTTATTTGTGGATCCTAGCTCTGAATCTATAATAGATCACAGAAACCAGAAAACCAAAAAAAAAGAGTAATAAGGGTGACTGAAGGGAGGAAAAAATATATAACCATCAGAATGATTCTAAAAGCTATAGAGAAATTAGTGTATGTTTATCTAAAAATAAAACTCTGTGTGTGTGTGTGTGTATGTGTGTGTGTGTGTGTGTGTTTGTGTTGTGGAAAAACTATTCTGTGCATTGTATGGCAGCATCACCTGCCTATTAAAAATACCTATGGCCTATTCAAAAGTTTAGAATAGAAGGTGGGACATCTGGGAGGCATAAATATCCTGGGATAGAGCCAGGCACAGTAGGAATTACTAGGAAAAATGTGTGAAGGACAGACACATGGTAGCTGAGCAAAGATAACTAGCCATGTGGCAGAATATACATTAGTATAAATTATTTTAGGTTATTAGTTAGTCAGGGAATAAGCCTAGCTATATGACCTAGGTATTTGTAAATTTATTTTAACTCTGAGTCATTATTCAAGGAGCTTGGAGCCAAGAGAAAAATAGCATGTCATACAACATATGTACACCACAAAATAAGCTAGTCCACTTGTAATAATAACACTTCCCTCAAGAGCTACAGACTATCTAACCAAAAGCCAGGCATGGGAAGCCTCCCTTTGAGCTTTTGGTAAGAGGAGTCAAAGAAACTCCCTCAATAATATAGTCTCTTCTTGCTTGCATAATAGATCTTGAAAGTAAGATCTATTGCTGAAGACACCACATGCTTCATACAAAGGACACAGAGAAATTGATCAGGATCTGACCTTGAAGTCTATTCCCTGAGTACTATCTCTTGTTGTATTTTAAGGTGATTATATATACAAGAGAAACATAATTAAAAGTCCTACAGAGATGTAATGCCTATGAACCACTTCAGTGACCACCATGTTGAAATATACCCAAGGATGCAATAGTATTACTTCAATATTACTGGTAATCAACAACTGTTTAACTGGACTAAAAGCCCACTCAATACAAAGGTAACTACCCGTGACTGGAGAGTATGAATCCTAGAGGAGAACCTAGTACTCTACTTTTCTGAACCAGCATAATTGCTAAATACTTATCTTAATACCCACAGAGAAGTGTTGCTCTTGCTACTCATGGAAGAAGCTTTTCCCCCCCTCAGGCTAAGAACATTACAGAAAACTCACAACTAGTTAAAATGCAAAGAGCAACTGACTACAGCACAGGGACAACCCCTACACCCAAGGCTCAGCAAAGACTGCAGAACAAGAAGAAAGTTTACAAGAGGAGAGGACACAGATGTGGATTCCAGGCCAGCCTGGTTTAGTGAGTTTCAAGAGAGCCAGGGCTACATACTGAGTATATAAATAAATGGCAAACAATAAATAAATGATATTAATAAACATTCAAGATCATCCTCTTCTACATAGTAATTTCTGTCATTCTGGACAACATGAGACTGTATGGTATGAAGGTAAAATGTCCTCCAGGGGCTCAAGAATTTGAAAGTTTATTGTCAGCTACTGGCTTGGAAGGTTGTGGAATCCTGGGAAAAGGAGGCTCAGCTAATGGGTAGCGTTTGAGGCTTTAAAGCCAAGCCCCACCTTTTGTTTTTTCTTCTACAGATACAGTGGGCCAGCATGCTCTTATTTCTGCTGCTATCCCTTCCCTGCTTTGTCCCATATGTTCCCAGCTGGGATGAATGGTATGCCTCTGGAATTAGAAACCCAGATAAACCCTTTCTCTCTTAAGTTGTTCTTGTCAGGTTATTTCATTAACACCATGAGAATAACTAAGACAACCAGTGTGAAAGGTTTACTTGTCCAGGTTCACCAGGTTGACTGTGGTTGACCCTGCTTGAATCAAGAGCAGACCTTTAGCATTATGCATTCTACTTAGTAAGAACACACTAAGAAAGCAAATTAAAGGCTTCCAGCTCCCTTATCAAGCATGATGCTTTGAGATCAGTAACTATACAGAGGCAAACACACAGTGGAAAATGGCAGCTGGGGAAACAGATGTATAGATAGACTGACTGCTACACACTTCTCAAAGCTGCCAGATGTGCACCTGGGGCTCTGATTCTTGGTGGCTAGCTTCCTCTCTTGATGCCAGAGCAGGATAACAAACTTGCTAATGAGGCATTCACCTTAAAGTTTCTTCCTGATAAGTGCTGGGGAGACAGCTGGGTCTTAATGTTACTCAAAGAAAGCCACCAGTGTAAACTGCTTGTACCTCTGGGTGTTTTGGCCACTGTGGATCCAGTTTATCTCACTCATTTGGAAGGCTTCCAGCTGACAAAGAAATAGTATATGATAGAAACAAAATTTCAGAATAAGTTCCCCAGGAGAATGTGGGGTTTTCCTGCTTGCTGGCACTATGACAGTTAGAGAGACAGACTAACAGGACAGACAGACAGAGACAGAGACAGAGCAACAGAAAGGGACACAGACACAGAGCTTCCCAATGATTGCAATTACAGGTATGCATAGCCATACAAGGATTTTTGTGGAGAAAGCAATATCTGAATAGATGCACATAATATATAATCCTTAAATCAGTGTATCAATTAGCTCATATTTCTTTGTGGTGAAAGAAAATTAAACTCTTTCTTTATATGTCTATTCCCTCGGTATTTAGGTTGCATGATTCAAAGACAGCCTGGGAAACTTAAGTGAGAATTCTGTCTCAAAAAGAGGGGGAAGGGAACTGTAGTTCTGAGATTGAATGCTTGGCTAGTTCGCTCACAAGGCACTTGGTTTGGTTCCTAAGAATACAACACAAAGGATGGAAAATTCTTTTAAGCTATTTTGAAATGTACACAGATTTAAGTAGCTGCTGTAACATTCAACAGCATACCAGAACTTAGCCCTCTGATCTAAGTGACCCAACTGTATCCATTAAGCAATTTCTCCCCATCCCCACCCATCCCCCAACCCTCCAGACTTGGATAAATTCCATTCTCCTTTGTGTTTCTACAAGTCTGTTTTATAACATGAAAGTAGAAATATTTGGTTTTTTTTTCCTGTTTACATCTTCCTGTGGATTTTAAAATATCTGGAATTTGAGACATTTTATGCCATCCAGGTGGCAGTACTGAGAGCATTGTCATTAGCTGTGAAGGTGCACACAAACTTGAAGATTAGGTAGCAATAGAGATGACTGGACACTTGCCCCTTGAATAGAGTCCCCATACCAGGAACAACTGGAGGATAGATGGTGGTGTTTATATGGCAAGGCAAATACAACCCCATGAAACCTTTACCATGAGTCTGCTTTCAATTCACTGTCTTCTCTCATCGTTCAGAAGGCATAAGGCACAGACAGGTTAGCTGTCTTGTACAAGTTTGAACACTTGGGCAGAGTTGAGAAATGAATCTCTTTCTGTGATATCCTGTTCCAAAACATGCTTGCCTCCAACCTGCTAACACTTCCTGATGAGGAAAATAACATGGTAGACACAAAGTGAAGAACTCAAAGATAATAACAATCCTTCTTGTTTTGGGTTGAACAACAACAACAAACAAAAGCACTGAGAAGTGGGGTTGTGGATCCAAAAGAGACTTTAGTTACTATATATAGTGATGACTAGTAGTAATTGTTAGCTTGATTAAATCTAGAATCACCTAGGCGATAAACTGCTCTTTGGGCATGGCTATGTGTGATTATCTTGGTTTAATTATTTGAGCAGGAATACCTGCCACTATGGGTGGTACCATTCCCTGGATGGGATCCTGAAGAGTATAAATCAAGAATGGAACCTAAACAGCAGCAAGCATTCATCACTCTCTGCTTCCTGTAAATGCAATGTAACAGAGCATCTGTTACTTCCCCTGCCTTAATGGACTGTAATCTAAACTAGGAGCCTGAGTAAACTCCCTTTTCCCTTAATTTACTTTTGTCTGAGTATTTTATCATAGCAACAGAAAAAGATATAAGACAGAATACACTTTAATAGGTCTCACTGTGAGATTTTCGTGCATATTAATTAGTTTTCCTATTCTTATTTGTGCCTACATTGTTCCTCCATCCCATTGCTTACTTCTCATATCTCCTGGTCTTCAGAAAGCCAACAATTCTTTTGCAAGACTCAAATTGAGCCTCCCCTACCTGGAGTCTCCCTTGAATGAGACAAGAGATGGGTATTGGTGCAAAGGCAAGAGATTTGGTGTGTTGTGGTCACCCCTCAGTCAGCCTCTCTCGTTGAGTGACAGGAAGGCTACCCCAAATGGCTATAACAAGCAGTTTTTATACTTTTTCAAGACACAGGTACATCAACAAGGTTACAGTTTAAACTTATTGGCTAAGCATATTATTGTACATTGAGTCTATTGGCTAGCAAGCATATTACACGCATTTGAACTCTATCTGGGACCAGAAGCCAGGTACATTCTGTGGTTTTTCAAGTTTGTTCCTGCTCCTCCCAAGGACTATGGTTGAAGAATGGAACTTGGCCTAGCCTTGACCTGAGGCAGGAAGCTGCTACATGGTCTAGTCTTGACCTTACATAGTGGGCGTAAGACTGGCAAAAGCCCCTAGGGTCTTTCACTTTCTAGTCACACCTTTAATGTAGATTTGAGAGAAAGCATGTTGGTATTTGCCTTTCTCCCATTAAGCCACTTGTTCCCCTTACCCTTCTCCTTTTCAGCCTCTTCCTGATTCTCAAACTCATCTATAGCTCTTAGGAGATGTATTTTCCACTGTTCTCTTGGTATTGAGACTATCCTTGCTTGTCCTATGTGATTAGAGTTTCCTCAAGGGTGTTCCATAGTGCTGACTTCATGATGATGAACTAATTTAATTTGTACTTGTGGTTACAAACAGCCTTATTTTATCATTCATTTTAAAAGATGGCTCTGCAGAATATAGCAGTCTTGGCTTGATGTGTTTACTTTAGTGACTTGAAATCTGTCATTCCATGTTTATCATTTCCTGGATTGGAAAATTACTGGTAAGAAACCACAAATCATTCTGATTTTCTGCCTCTGTAGGTGCATTAGCATTTTAAAAATGCTTCCTTGTTAATTTTGTTTGTTTGTTTGTTTGTTTGTTGTTTTGTTTTGTGTTGTATTTATGAATTCTTAATTTGATGTCCTGGATAAGTTTTTCCCTGGTTAAGTCAGTGTGAGGTTTTTAAATGATGCTTGTGTTTGTATATCCATTTCTTTCTCTAGATTTCAAAGTTGTTCTATCATTTTGTTGAATAGATCTTCTTTGCCTTTAGTCTTGATCTCAGTTCTTTTTACTTGATGGATTCTTAAGTGTAGAAAAGAGATGGCCATAAAAGCCCAGTCAAGCAAGAAAGTAGCTTAAATCATGGAATAGTTCTAATATAAAAGTATAAAGAACAATGACGTCTCTGATTTCTTGGAATCTTCGACCCTCTTCTTTCATTTTAGTTCCTTTTATTGATCACTATGTCCTTGCCTTCCATGATTCACATTCTGTTTTCAGGTTCCTTTTAACATTGACTTGAGCATTTCCCATGTACTTTTTTAAGTTAGATTGGCTCATTTTCAGCATTCTTGTTTGTGGCTTCCCCAGAATCTCCCATTCCTCACTGAATCCTCCTGCTGTGTTTTGAACTTTTCATTCATATTGTTGACCTTCTCAACCACCTTGGTATTCTCTTATCTAAAGACTAAACTGATTTCTTTACTAGTTTCATTTTTTTGTTTGCATCCTGTACATGGCCATCAGACGTTGTTAGATGTGGGAATCTGAACACTTTCTGGCACTATGGTGGTTCTGTCCTCTTTGGCTTCAGCTGTGACCTGTCCTGAGCTATGCAGCTGTTCTAGTGACTTCTGTTTTCAACAAGTTTGTGCTGCTTTTCTTGTGCTTTGCATAATTGTTGACATAAACACATCCTTCAGTCTTTCTCTTTTCTATTTTATGCTTTCTTCCCCCTTGTCCATTTGTTTGCTTTAGGAAAGTCTTCTCTGTGTTTATGGTAGTCTTTGCTTGAGTGCATGATCTTCGTACTGCTACTCTGAGGGAAGAGGCAGAAGTAACAGAAATGGTTTTCACATGTAGCACGGTTGTTAACAGATGACAAAGAGCACTTGTGTACTTAATAACACCCTTGATAAAGTTCAGAAACTGAGGAGCTAAGATGCCATTAGGATAAATGTAGTTTAAAGGACTTTAAAACTAAGGGCTCTAATGATTAAGTAGTAAAAAGAGGCAGGAGTAGGTGAAAGGACAGAGAGAGACCAAAGAGAGAAAGGACATTAGTTAAATGAATGAGAACCAGAAAAGGGCTCTAGGTTCAGAAAAGAGATATCTAGTTGTAGAAACTTAAAACATAGTCACATAAGTCTACTAAAGCAAGATCAAAACCTAAAACATGGGAAACAGTTAAAAGTTTTTAATTAAAAAATTTTTTTACATATGACCAAAATTATTATAGGTTTACTAATTCAACGTTTTTTTGTTTGTTTTGTTTTCTTTTTTTCTTGGATTTCACACAGTCTGTGAGTTATTTCTGGGGCAGTGCAAGCCTCTGGGGTTAGCATCCCACTCTCAGTGACTGCATATCATGTCTGTTCTTTTGTGACTGGGTTATCTCACTCAAGATGATATTCTCTAGATGCAGCCATTTTCTTAAAAATTTGGTTAAGTCATTGTTTCTGGTGGCTGAGTAGTATTCCATTGTGTAAATGTACCACAATTTTTGTATCCATTCATCTACTGAAGGACATCTGGGTTCTTTCCAGCTTCTGGCTATTATAAATAGAGCTGCTATGAACATTGTGGTGCATGTATCTTTGCTGTATATTAAAGTGTCTCTGGGGTATATGCCCAGAAGTGGAATAGCTGGGTCTTCAGGTAGTAGTATGTCCAATTTTCTGAGGTATCGCCAGACTGATTTCCAGAGTGGTTGTATCAGTTTACAACCCCACCAACAGTGGAGAAGTGTTCCTCTTTCTCTGCAACCTTGCCAGCATCTGCTGTCATCTGAGTTTTGGATCTTGGCCAATCTGACTGGTGTGAGGTGGAATCTCAGGGTTGTTTTGATTTGCATTTCCCTGATGGCTAAGGATGTCGAGCACTTCCTCAGATGTTTCTCAGCCATTCGATATTCCTCAATTGAGAACGTTTTGTTTAGCTCTGTACCCCATTTTTAATAGGGTTGTTTGATTCTCTGGTGTCTAGCTTTTTGAGTTCTTTGTATAACTTGGAAATTAGGCCTCTATCTGATGTGGAGTTGGTAAAGAACTTTTCCCATTCTGTTGGCTGCCATTTTGTTTTCTTGACAATGTCCTTAGCCTTACAGAAACTTTGCAATCTCATTAAGTCCCATTTGTTAATCTTTGACCTTAGAGCTTGAGCCATTGGTGTTTTGTTCAGAAAATTTTCTCCTGTGCCTATGTGTTTTAAGGTTTTCCCTACTTTCTCATCTAATAGTTTCAGTGTATCTAGTTTAATGTGGAGATCTTTGATCCACTTACACTTGAGCTTTGTACAAGGAGATAAGAACGGGTCTATTTTCATTCTTTTGCATGCTGAGTGCCAGTTGGACCAGCACCATTTGTTGAATAGGCTGTCCTTTTTCCATTGGATGTTTAAGGCTCCTTTGTCAAAAATCAGGTGACCATATATGTGAGGGCTCATTTCTGGATCTTCTATTCTATTCCATTGATCCACATGCCTATTTCTGTACCAGTACCATGCAGTTTTCAGCACAATTGCCTTGTAATATAGCTTGAGGTCAGGGATAGTGATTCCCGCAGATGTTTTCTTGTTGTTGAGGATGGATTTCGCTATTCTAGGTCTTTTGTTATTCCATATGAAATTGCACATTGATCTTTTAATTAAAATATTTAAGTAGAATGAAATAGTCTATCATAAATTTTGTTGATAAGTATATTCCCCTATATCTGTAAGTTTTTTTTACAGCTAAATGCAGGTGGAAAAACATATATTTTACTGTATATAACTCAAAATAACTTAAGGCAGATGTCTTTTTCCTACTGGGTTAGGTTTCTGTGCAAGGATATGTTTTCTTCATAGGAGTTTTCTAGTGCCTAGCATTGAGTTGTCTCATATATATTGGCATCTCCTTAACACCATTACATGCCCCTCTGATATTTTAGCTGATTGGGTATTCAAGGGTTGTTTTTAGTGTCTAAGACTAGCAAGGAAGTTAGCTGTGCTTTAGTTGACCTTAGATGCTGTGTGTTCTCCAACCACCAGTGCCTTTGTCTGCTTTATTGCTGCAGTTGTTTGGGTCCTGATTCTTTTGTCAGCATTGGGTGTCAGGGTTGTCTCTAGGGTTAGGAAATGCTCTAATGTCAAATGTTTTCCTTTCCATAGTAGTTAAGAGACAAAGTATCTCTCAAGAATGTTCCTTCTTCCTGTCCTGGGATGTAAGGAAGCATAGAAAGAGGCAAGTCCCTCTAGGCTTATGCATCAAACATTTCCCATGTAATTCTCCATCTCAAGATTTCTGTTGACTTTGTTTCTAGAACCTTCTTCTCTTTCATCTGTAGCCCCAAACAAGGAGACTTTTCATAGCAACGTACCATCCAGAAGATGCCAGTCACTAGTGTAGTGGTTACAACTGTGGAGAGAGAAGCTCATTTGTAAAAACTGTAAGTAAACAAATGCTGTTATCAAAAAGATATGATGTGAATAATTAATTCTTGAGGAAGAAAAAAGAAAGGAGAACTTTATTCTGAAGATAACTGCTGTGTAAATTGTCTGTGATTTCCTTAAATTCATGTGCTGGATCTTAACCTTCAAAGCCAAGAGTATTGATGCTGGGGTCTCTGTAGTCATAGTATCTTTAGAACAGAGGCTGAACACAGGCTGTTGGCCTCTTCTATCATGTTCTGGCACATAGAAGTCACCTCCGCCAGCAAATAAGATCTCACCAGACATTAGACTTAGCCGTCAATCATAGACGTTCCACTTTTCAAAACAGTGGACAATAGAATTTTTTGTTCATAACCTAAGGTGTCTTGTTCTCACAGCCTGAATCACTCAAGTAACAGCTAAGCTGTCAGTGCCAGAAATGTTTATGTTGTTTGTTTATTTATTTAAATATCCTTTTGGAATAGTAACTTGGGGAAAACTGTCTTGTTAGATGCATAAAGTTTGGGGTGGTATGGAGCAGACTTCAGTGCTCCTTCTGCACCATGAAGGAAAATGCTGATAAGATTCAGTCTTATGTGGGGTTCTAATTACAGCAAGTGAGAGAGAGCAGAGAGGGGAGTATTTGGTAGATGTGCCTATGAAGAAGTGCCTGGAAATGTGCTCAGACACGTCAGGGGATGTCAGCTGCACAGAACTACGTGATTATTCCAGTGCTAGACTTTTGAGATCCTTATGGGGATATAAATTATAACATCATCCATATGTTAGTCACTGAGTGCTTTTCAATTTTTTCCCCATGGGGTTCCTGTTAATGACTTCTAATTCAGAGTTCCAGTGAGTGTGGTTGAAAAACTGCTGAGTTACTTACATACCAGTTATTGCTTTGGATGCAGCACTTGTGAGTAATTTCTACTCCAGCTTTGCTACAGCCTTAAACCTTTTTGAGCATATTGCTATTCAACTTAGTGATTCTGAGTCAGAACCATAAATAGAGTTACTTAAATTAATTTAGATTACATTATAAAAATATTTCATACTAATACACAGATCACAAGTTGTATTAATATAATATATTTTATATATTTATGTCTGTATATATGCACACATGTAAGTATGTATGCTGTATTCAATTCAGTCCCATAAAGCTCAATGGTAATTATTAGTTTGATTTCCTGTTTTAGAGAGCATAGTAATTAAATACTAAAACAGCAGAATACTCTTTACTGCATTTTTTTGGTCTGTTCTAACAGAGCAAAAAAAAAAAAAAAAAAAAAAAAAAAGAATGTATTACCATAGAGAAGGGTGGTTTGCACTTGCTTTAACTTTCCTGTCTGTGACTTTGTCAGCAAAACACACAATTTACAAAGAGGAATAGTGAAAGGCTGTTGTTGTTGCTGTTGTTGATTTTCCTAGACTCCATCCCTCATCACACCATTAAAAGATAGGTTTTAAGTAGCAGTAGATGCTATGTAAAATGAGCTTGCTGAAGATTTAGTCAGAAATTTGAGAGGCTTTCTGTTTTTCAACCATAATCCTGGCCCCATTTTTTATCTGGGTAGAGGAGAGGTGCATTTTTTTTTATTTATTTTCACACACAGGAGGAATGTCAAGCCATCTCGTTTCTCCCAAGAAAGGTTATTAATGTAAAACTCCCCCTCCTCTAAAGAAGATCCCCATCTTACATCTGATTCATCCAAGTTCAAGGTTTCATTTTACCTAGGACAACTTTGATGTTTCTGGCCTTTGTCCTGTCTTCTGAAAGTCATCCCTCACAGGAAGTTCTCTCCTTTACATCATAGTTGGTATGGATCTTCTTTTCCTCTCTTTTTTGTTCCTCCTTCTGCTAGCCCTCCCTGATGCAAGTACTGGGTCCCCAGTCAAAATGAGACTCATTGTTCTGGTTTGCAAAGCTTGACAGCCACTGCTCCATACTTATCATGATGTGTTCTAGGTCTTCAGATACCTTTAAGTCCCAAGTAAGCATAAGGGTATAAAGAGCATAAGGATATAACATGACCTTCAATATCCCCTAAATGAAGCTGAATGTCTCACATAGGACACAAAAAATGTTCTGATGGCCTGAGAGCAGAGCCTAAGTTGGTTTGCTTGGTTATGTAAACCACCATGTTAAATAAATCACCAACAGTTCTGCAAGCACGCTAGTCTGCCCTAATCTCAAAAACTTGATGCTTGCTTTATTTATGTGTCATGCAAATTGTAGAGGAATTTTAATCCAGAAGCATGTCTACTCTGGAAAGGGATCACATACAAAAATCCAAGGTCTTCGTGATCTGGCTGAAATGACATGCTACACACCTTTAATCTCTCTGACTAGTATACAAACACATTCTTAGAACATACCTTTAAGGTAAACTTAGCTTTAGAAGGAAGAAGTTATGTCTTAAAGTGACATTAGGTTAAAGGGCAAAGTAATGGATCAGAGAAAGATTTCACAGGATGAATCAGAAATAGAATATACCCAACTCTAACTTCTGGCCCAAGGCCAGATCTGGCCCAATAACATCAGAACTGGCATTCTGCTCATAGGTTGCTGGGTGCTCAGAAGCGCTACAGGAAGGCTCCTAAACACAAGGGCAGGTCCACTGTCTAACCCAGAACCCTCAGGGCACAGGTGGCAGTGATGCCCGGAAACAGACACTTCTAGCCCAAGCCAGAGCCAATCCAGTTGCATCAAGACTGTGCAATGCCATCAGAAATCACAGCCTATCCAGAGAACCAAGCTCCTAAGAACAATCTTGCTCTGGAGACTACAGGCCCACAGACACACAGGAGAGACAAGCTACAGTAAGAGAAAACAAGATCACCTACCATCACCAAAAACAAGATGACAAGAGGCAAGCAAAAGAATTTTAGAAAAGGAAATCAAGACAACCTGGCAACATCAGAACCCACTTTTCCCACAACGGCAAATAGTGGATATCCCAACTCATAAGGAAAAACAAGATTATACTTAAAACCATATATCATGATAATGATGGAGAACCTAGAGAAAGGCATAAATAACACATTTAAAGAAGGACAGAAAAGCCAGGAGAACACAGGCAAAGAAGTTGAAGCTCTTAAATAGGGAACACACACACACACAAAACCAGAAGAAAAAAAAATCACTCCAAAAGCTAAAGGGAAACACAAACAGATGAATGTACTGAAAACAGAAATAGAAACAATGAAGAAATTACACAAGGAGACAACCCTGAAGTTGGCAAACCTAGGAAAGACATCGGGAATCATAGACACAGCATCACAAACAGAATACAAGAGATGGAAGAGAGAATCTCAGGAGTAGAAGATATCATAAAAATCATTGACACAACAGTCAGAGAAAATGTAAAAATCAAAAAGATTCTAACCCAAAACATCCAGAAAATCCAGGACACAAAGAGAAGACCAAACCTAAGGATAATAGGTGTAGAAGAGAGCAGAGACTCCCAACTAAAAGGCCCAGTAAATATCTTCAACAAAATTATAGATGAAAACATTGATATCCTAAAGAAAGAGATGACCATGAACATACAAGAAGCCTATAGAACCCCAAATAGATTGGACAAAAAAAAAATTCTTCCTGACACATAATAGTAAAAACACCAAATGTGAAAAATCCAAAAAAAAAAAAAAAAAAAAATACTAAAAGGGGTAAGGGAAAAAGGACAGGTAACATATAAAGGCAAACTGATCAGAATTCTACCAGACTTTTCAACAGAGACTATGAAAGCTAGAAGATCCTGTACTGATATCACACAGCTCCTATGGAAACAAAAAATGCCAGCACAGTTACCATATCCAGCAAAACTCTCAATTACTGTAGATGAAGAAATCAAGATATTTCAGGACAAAATCAGATTTACACAGTGTTTGTCCACAAATACAGCACTACAAAGGATAATAGATGGAAAACTCCACCACAGAGAGGAAAACATTACTCTAAAAATGTTAAGAAACAAATCTTATTGCAACAAACATCAAAAAAGAAAAGCACACAAACATAATTCTACCTCCAACAACAACAAAAACAAGAAAAAACAATTACTATTCCTTATTATCTTTTAACATCAATGGACTCGATTCCCCAAAAAAATACATAGACTATCAGACTGGAAACATAAACATGATACAGCATTTTGTTGCATACCAGAAACACATCTCAACAACAAAGACAAGCACTACCTTAGAGTAAAAGGTTGGGAAAAAACTTTTCAAGCAAATGGTTCCAAAAAAAATAACAAGCTGAAGTAGCCATCCTAATATAGAATAAAATAGATTTTCAACCACAAGTCATAAAAATAAGGAAGAACATTTTTTACTCATAAAAGTAAAAAAAAGAAAACTATCAAGATGAAATCTTAATCCTAAACATCTATTCTCCAAATAAAAGGGCAGCCGCATTCATAAAAGAAACTCTACTAAAGTTCAAAGCATATATTGCACCACACACAATAATAGTGAGAGACTTCAACACTCCACTGTCATCAATGGACAGATCATAGAAGCAGAAGCTGAACAGAGACACAGTGAAACAAACAGAAGTTATGAACCAAAGGGATTTAACAGACATCTATAGAATATTTCATCCTAAAACAAAAGAATCTACCTTCTTCTTAGCACCTCAGTGTACCTTCTCAAAAACTGACCATATATGTGGTCACAAAACAGACCTCAACAGATGCAGGAAAAATGGAATAATCCCATGCATCCTATCAGATCACCATGGACTAAGGCTGGTCTTCAATAACAACAAACCAACAAAAAGCCCATATATGCATAGAAGATAAACAATGCTCTACTCAATGAGAGATTTGTCAAGAAAGAAATAAAGAAAGAAATCAAAGACCTTTTAAAATTTAATGAAAATGAAGGCACAATATACCCAAACTTATGGAATATAATGAAAGCAGTACTAAGAGGAAAATTCATAGCTCTGAACACCTCCAAAAAGGAACTGGAGAAAGCATACAATAATAGCTTGACAACATATTTGAAAGCTCTAGAACAAAAAGAAGCAGATATACCTAAGAGGAGTAAGTAGAAGGCAGGAAGTAATCAAACTCAGAGCAGAAATCAACCCAATAGAAACAAAAAGATTTATACAAAAAATCAACAAAATCAAAAGCTGGTTCTTTGAGAAAACCAACAGGATTGATAAACCCTTAGCCAGACTAACCAGAGGGCACAGGGAGAGTATCCAAATTGACAAAATCAGAAATGAAAGGGGAGACATAACAAGAGAAACTGAGGAAATTCAAGAAATCATCAGATCCTACTACAAAAGCCTATAATCAACAAAACTCAAAAATTTAGAGGAAATAGACAATTTTTAAGACAGATACCAGGTACCCAAGTTAAATCAGAATTAGATAAACCATCTAAATAGCCCCATAACCCCTAAAGAAAGGGAAGTAATCATCAAAAACCTCTTGACCAAAAAACACCCAGGACATGATGGGTTTAGTTCAGACTTCTATCAGACCTTCATAGAAGACCTAAAGCCAATACTCTCTAAATTATTCCACAAAATAGAAACAGAGGGAACACTACCCAACACATTCTTTGAAGCCACAATTATGCTCATTCCTAAACCCCACAAAGACCCTACAAAGAAAGAGAACTTTAGACCAATTTCTCTCATGAACATTGATGCCAAAGTACTCAATAAGATTCTTGCAAAATGAATCCAAGAACACATCAAGACGATCATTCACCATGATCAAGTAGACATCATCCTAGAAAAAAAAGGATGATTCACTATACAGAAATACATCAATGTAATCTACTATATAAACAAACTAAAAAAACAAACAAACAAAAAACAAAAAACAAACACATGATCATTTCTTTAGATGCTTAGAAAGCATTTGACAAAATTCAACATCCTTTCATGTCAAAAGTGTTGAAATGCTCAGGAATTTAAGGCTCATACTTAAAGGTAATAAAAGCAATATACAGCAAACCAGTAGCCAACACCAAACTAAATGGTAAGAAACTTGAAGCAATCCTACTACAATCAAGGACTTGACAAAGCTACCCACTGTCTCTCTATATATTCAATGTAGTACTAGAAGTACTAGCCAGAGCAATCAGACAGCAAAAACAGGTCTAAGGAATAGAAATTGGAAAGGAAGAAGTCAAAATATCACTATTTCAGATGACATGATAGTATACTTAAGTTACCCAAAAAATTGCACCAGAAAACTTTTACAGTTAATAAACACCTTCAGCAAAGTGGCTGGATATAAAATTAACTCAAACAAATCAGTAGCCTTCCTCTACTCAAAGGACAAACAGACTGAAAAAGAAATTAGAGAATCAACACCCTTCATAACAGTCACAAAGAATATAAAATACCTTGGTGTGACCCTTTCCAAGCGAGTGAAGGATCTGTATGACAATAACTTCAAGACTATGCAGAAGGAAATTAAAGGAAACCTCAGAAGGTGGAAAGATCTTCTATGCTCATGGATTAGATAGATCAACATAGTATAAATGTCCATCTTGCCTAAAGCATTCTACATATTCAATGCAATCTCCATCAAAATATCAAACTCAATTCTTCATAGAGTTAGAAAGGGCAATTAGCAAATTTATTTGGAATAATCAAAAATGCAGGATAGCAAATACTATTCTCAATAATAAAAAAAGTTCTGGGGGAATCACCATCCCTAACCTCAATCTGTATTACTGATCAATTGTGATAAAAACAACAAGGTTTTGGTACAGACAGGCAGGTAGATCAATGGAAAAGAATCAAAGAGCCAGAAATGAACCCAAACACCTATGGTCACTTGATAACTGACAAACCAGCTAAAAACATTCAATGGAAAAGGGACTGCCTCTTCAACACATGGTGCTGGTTGAACTGGCAGTCAGCATGTAGAAAAATGCAAACTGATCATTTTTTATCTTTTTGTACAAAGCTCAAGTCCAAGTGGATCAAAGACCTCCACATAAAGCCAGGTACACTGAAACTAATAGAACAGAAAGTGGAAAAGAGATTAGAACACATAGGCACAGGGAATTTTTTTCTGAACAGAATACCCATGGCTTATACTTTAAGATCAAGAATTGACAAATGCGACCTCATGAAATTGCAAAGCTTCTGTGAGGCAAAAGACACTGTCAAAAGGACAAACCGGCAACCAACATATTGAGAAAATATCTTTACCAATCCTACATCCAATATATACAAAGAACTCAAGAAGTTAGACTCTATAAAATCAAATAATCCTATTAAAAATCGGGTACAGAGATAAACAAAGAATTCTCAATGCTAAATATCTATGCCCCCAATACAAGGGCACCCCTATTTGTAAACGAAACAATACTAAAGCTTCAATTACACATCAGGATCAACACAAGGGTGAGAGACTCTCACTAATGGCCCCACTCTCACTAATGGCCAGGGCATCCAGACAAAAACTAAACAGAAAGAACGGGCCTAAAAAATGCTATGACTCAATGGGCCTAACAAATGTCTACAGAACATTTCACCCAAGCACAAAAAGAATATATCTTCTTCTTAGCACCTCAGGGAACCTTCTCCAAAAATGAACCACATACTCAGTTACAAAGAAAACCTCAATAAATACAAGAAAATTCAAATAAGCCTTTGTATCCCATCACACCCTTACAGACTAAAGTTGTATATTATGGTTTGCCTCCATATTGCCCCGAGCCTTAGTGAGCTTCCCTCTGAGGTGGAACATTTTAATCTTAAAGGAAACTGCTAGATAATGCTTTTTTTATTTTTCTAACTCTATAACATAAACCCCATCAACACAGAGACTTATCTAATATAAAAACTTCTTTCAGGAGAGTCTAATTACTTCTTTCAACAGCCAGATAATCTTAAAGCAACCAGGCAAAGCTACATGAGAGGGTCCTCAGCATCAGTAAACTCTTCTCTGATCCTGAAGTAACCCTGGTGTTAAAAGAATCCTTTGCTTTGAAATGCAATTATTTTGTTAGTTTTTATTGATTTTTTAGTTAAATTTATTCTTTTAATTTAATCATAACACATAAAATTGTACATGTTGATGTATAATTAGAATGTGCAATTTTGACTTATGTATATGTTGTATAATTTTTATACCAAGTTAAACATGCCTTTCCTACATATCTCTTATGTCTCTAAATATTTTTATGAAGAACACTGAAAATGTTTCTGTCTTAGTTAGGGGTTTTGTTGCTGTGAAGAGACACCAAGACCACAGAAACTCTCATAGAGGACAAGATTTAATTAGGGCTGTCCCATAGTTTCAGAGGTTTAGTCCATTATTGTCATGACAGGAAACACAGTAGCACACAGGTCTACTGTGGGAGGTAGAACCTAAGAGATCTACATTTTGATCTGTATGCAAAAAGGAGACTGAACATAGCCCAAGCATAGGAGACCTCAAAGCCTACCCCTGAGACGACACACTTCCTCCAGCAAGGCCACATCTCCTAATAGTGTCACTCTCTGTGGGCCAAGCATTCAAACACAGGAGTCTATGGGGGCCAAACCTATTCCCAACCAGCACAACTTTCTAATACTTTAAAAAAAATTATACATTAAAAAATATACACACCTAATCTTTAGGAACACACCATACAGTGCTTATTAAGGTCTTAATAGCTGTTTGGATTTTTTGTTGTGCTAGGGATTAAATCCAGGGCTTTCCTCTGTGCTAGAAAAGCTCCAAACTAAACTCACAATCTTTTGTTGTTACCTTTCAAAGAAAGAAAGGTCTTTCTTTCTATTCTTCCCAGGTCAGAGCATCAAGAAAAATTAGTGGTAGTCTCTCGGGAATCATCTGAACCACAGGAAAACTCCAGAGTATGTTGGAGAGCCAGAAGTCCCAAGGGAAAGTATCATCTCCATGAAACAGAAAACAGCTAAACATTGAAGAAAGTATGTGCTCCAGTGTTTCTAGACAACATATAAATTTCTGTCACAGTAGTAAGTTGTTTGCATATGTTTCCACTTCAGCCTTCAACATACGATGTTTAGCTGCAGAGGTATTTATTCATTTCTCTCTCCTTCAAGACGGCTCCTACAAGAACCTTCAAGGGCAGGCACAAGGTCTGACAGAGGAAATACTGAAAAGATATTAAAAGATTTGGTTCTTGTAGAATGGATATGGGAGAGGAGATGGGAGACTTTGAGAGAGGGAGTACAGCAGGGCAAACATGGAGTTGAATGTGGGAACTTAAGAAGCTAAAAGCCCTATGTGGCAGATAGAGGTCCTGAAATCTTTACTAGGCCACTGTTCTTACTCTGGAATGTTAGGTACACGAATCTTAAAGTATTTCTAAAGTCTTAGTAACTAAGCCTTATGTAAATAAATTAACAAATCAATTACAATAAGTTAACAGAGAGCCATGACACTTAAATATGTTTGTCACCAATAACCAAGTCCTGTTATGTGGTAAAGACTTTCCTGCTTTGGTGTTTATAGACTGGAATTTGTCAACATTGGCTGTGCCTCTGCTTTGTCAAGGTCAGGGCTGCACATAGCTTACTCTTCTTCTTGTGATTCCCCTCTCAGGTAATTAAATCATGGCCCTCATATTTCCTCTTCCTATAACCAACTGGCTTATTTCTGAGAAACTGGCACCACATTTTTCCAGCTGCTGACTCCCAATTGTATCTACAATTAATATTTATTGAGTGTTAATTGGGTGCCTGACCTTGTATTGGGGACTGAAAAGGGCTCCAGTTGCTCTTGATTTATGCAGGTTTACTTTCTGTTTGGGGCAGCTCCATGTACTTCCATTGCCTCTCATCTTTCTAGTTTTCAGTGATACAGAAATTGAGCTTGTTTGTGACATACAGTAAGAAAGCTCACTCCTTGACAGTGACGTGTAAAACTCCAACACAATGCTGTTAACGTTGGAAACTAAAGGCGGGTTCTCATTCTCCTACCCACCTGAAGTCCTCCCTCCCACTCAACTCTCAAACTTATTACAGTAAGTCAAGCATAGTGGCCTTAGTAAACCCCTCTCCATAGATTTGGAAGTGTTCTCCATATCTATTTGGAAGTGTTTTAGGCAAATCGGTGTTTTATTTAAATCAGAATGTCCCAGAAGCAAAGGAGAAACAACTCTGGCTGTATCTCCCTTTTTGTGTTTGTGGAAAATATATTTCCTGTGTTTGCCTGACTCAGTTTCTCTAGTATGACTGCGAAAAGATTGACCAGGGACCACTTTAGGCAAGTACAACTTTATTCATTCACCTTGGAATAAAGATATAAACACCCATACAGAAAAGCACCTCTTTGATCATTTCTCCCCCTTCCATTCTGGGGAAATAACTTAGTGTTCTTTCATGGCAAACATCATTTTTATATTATCAAATACATCAATAACATTCTTTAGAAAAAATAGTGCTTACCACCCAGAAGCTGCTGATTTTGTTCACATTCTTCATCTAAACTAAACTCAATATCCATTTGCCCAGCATATCCAGTCATACAAATATGTCACAAAGCTGTGTTTCAAGGACAGCTTATAATGGGGCTACTTCAAGGGGCCTCAGTTCTACCCTCCATGTCTTCTGGTTTCTGGTCTGTTCCACTTTGAAAAGAAAAAGAAAATGTATCTGTACAAATAAGAAAAGCAAGTTGAGCCAGGTTGGTCAGGCTTTTGAGCGGGGGGAAGGGGGGGAATTAACTACCAAATTAAATATTCAGCCTGTTTATTTTGTAGGGATAAGATATGCACTTTACATGCTTTTAAAATCTCTCTCTCTCTCTCTCTCTCTCTCTCTCTCTCTCTCTCTCTCTCTCTGTGTGTGTGT
>NC_137961.1:18206702-18251702 GCF_963924665.1 Micromys minutus | reverse complement strand
CAGAACTTCCTAAACTAAAAGGCCACCGAAAACGACAACAACAACAACAACAAAGAAAGAACACAACGCCACCCGAACCAAAAAATCAAAACCGACTGGTATATGAAAATACAGGGGAAATGGTTTAAGAAAATTTTAGATCTGTGAGACATAAAGCAAACCCATGAGGATCGCCTCTATGCAGATAACTTAAACACAACCACTTAAAACTGTATCCAAGGGCTACATTACCCGCTCCCCCCCACCCCCACCAGCTAATGGATTGTATTCAATTGGTAGAGAGATGCCTGGTGTATGTGTATGTGGAGAAGTGTCTTCCCAGCCTTGTCAACTTTGGTTGTCTACACAGCCTGCAGCACCGCCGACTCTTAAAGCACACAACCACATCCTGGGCTAATGTGTTTCAAAACTAACAAGTAGTTCTGGCCTGGACCCTGGACAACGAAGGGTTAATGGATTCACACTGAACATGTTTAACCTGCTGATCATTTGAAAGGTATTACTGGTGCTTTTCAAAATTCCGATTTTGGTCCATCAGATCAGTCTTTGGCTGACTTCCCTTTTGTAAGAATACTGTATAACCTGGCACTCAGCAGGGTTAAAGCTGTCCGCCTACACCTCAGCATTTGGAGCTCTAATGATTTTTTTTTCATTTTTTTTTTGTAAAATTAGAAATACTTAAACAACCTTACAGCAATATGCATGCACTGTCCCTTTTTTTTTTAAAGTAGGATATCTTATTTTATTTTTTTAAAAAAGTCCCTAATAATTTATTTTCAATTAAAAAAAAAGGATAAAAGAAAGAAAAAATCCACTACTACTCTATGCTACAGCTAAAACTGGTGAAATGGCTCTAGCATATTTAAAAAGTTGGTTTGAAAGAAAGAAAGCATGCCTAGGGAGTCATTGTGACAGTGCAAAAAACATTTATGTACATCCCTCTTACAAAACATCCATGTGCTAGCATTCCATGAAGCATGCTGGTTTCCAGGAAAAAAATCCTCTAAGACAATGAGATTAGCAGCTCCAAAAGATAGCGTTTTCTTTTCTTTTCTTCTTTGCTTTTCTTGAGGACAACCAAAAAAAAAAAAAAAAAAAAAAAAAAAGGTTTTTTTTTCCTTTTCTTTTCATTTTTCTTTTAACTACTAGAGAAATATCACTAATACGTACAGATATAAAAGCAGCATAGAAAGGTACTGGTTTCTCACCAACTAGGAATAAAGAGACTAAATGTGGGCATATGGATAAACTACAACGCGTCTTCACATTTGTCCAACACATTTACAAGAAAAACACCATTGGGAAAACCTCACAGGACAGAAGTGTCTTAATACCAAGAGAACTACTAGATTTTAATTAAAAATCCAAACAGGGTGGGGTTGAAAAATTTTGGAAAGGGGCTGGAGCTGAAGCCACCATGTTTGTTTTTTTCATTTTTTTAAAATTAGTTTTCAATATAAAATGAATGAGCTGGCATAGACCCAATGTCTTACTCTGTGGAACCTTGCAAAAGTGAAGAAATGTTGAAGGGTTATTTAGGGCAGCTGGCTGACTTGGGAGCTGCCAGAATGCTAATTAACTGCAGGCTGAGTCTCTTAAGAGTGTGTGTGTGTGTGTGTGTGTGTGTGTGTGTGTGTGTGTGTGTGTGTGTGTGTGTATGTATGTATGTCTATATATATATATAAAGGAGCCTTTGTATTATGGCAATTTTTTTTTCTTGCTGCTGTAGTCATACACCCCACTGGAAATCATCTTTCATTTTTCATTCTGTTGACCTGGATATTATTATTTCTTTTTCAGAAACAGGAAAAAAACGAACATCTGTGTCTCCTTCCAATCTGCTGCACATCTGTGCGTTTTGCAGCGGGTCTTCAAAGTTCAGTTAGCAACCCACAGACGCCATTCATCTTCTTGTTAAAATGTCTACTGCTGTATCCAACGCTCATGCCCTTGAGGAATTGCCTCTCTCTTTTTATTTTTTTTTTCATTATTGTATATAAAGAACACTGTGACTTTTAATATTAGCATTTTTGCTTTCAACAGCAATTAGCAATCTCTTGGTTTGCTGTTTGGTAAAGCATTGGTTAATGAGGTCATCTAGTTTAAAATCCCAGCTACTTGAAAATAACAGGGAGGAGGTCAAATCTAGCATTTCACGTTATATTCTTTCCTCTTTTTTCAGTTCTCTAAAGAAAAGATATCTTTGTTATCCATAGTAAGTCATTACGACCCGTTACTGGCCTCTGTGTGTGTGTTTTTTTTTTTTACTATCGCCTCAAAGATACAGTTAGGTTCTCTCTTGCCGACGTACTGAAAGAAGATAGTTCATCTATAAACAAACAAACAAACAGAAAAGGGGACTTTGAGCATCTGAGGATGAGGAATTGCTTTTGTGTTGGTTGGGGTGTCTTTCCTCTGACAGTCTGAGTTTTCGGTCTAGCGAGGCGTCGTCTCTATGGTGGAGGGGGTTCCGGGGGTGGTAGACCTCGGAGTGGCTGCAGGTGGTGTGTCCATTGGACTCCCAGCCCCACTGCTGGGTGTGACTGAGGAGCTGACAGCCGGCGTGTCTCCCTGCTGTGGGGCCTGCAGGGTCTGTCCACAGATGTGGTGATGCTTCTCCCAGTCTTTATGCTGGCAAAAAGAGCCACAGTATCGGGCTGTGTTACAACCACTGCAGGTCTCACTTGCTTTCCGGCCACAGTTCCAGCAACTCTGAGGGAGAAGGAGAGATGTCAGGTGAATGGTCATGAAGGTAAGAATCTAGTAAACAGAGGAGGCATCACTATTCCCACAGCTTCAAGAACTACAGAGACAAAATGGACAGTTCAGAAGAAGCTGGCCCCCATGTGACCTTAGTCAGGATGTTACCCAGGCTGAATTTCAGTTGCACCACAACCCGACCCTCTCCCTACCTCTCAAACCTGCTGCCCTTTTCCCTGCCAGCCCTCACTGCCCTGCAAGACAGCAGTGTGAGCCAGTGCTGTGTACCTCTCCAAAGGGCTCAGGACATAAAGCTGACATGCTGGGTGGGCTACCTGGCTCCTACCAGGACTCATGGCAGATGGCCATTCATCACATTGATGTTCATGTTACTGGTACCTATCTGTTCTATAAGGAGAGATGCAAGCACCTTCCTGATTCAGATTCCACACCTCGGATGTCCCTCCTAGCACTTTCTCATGCACGGTGCCTCTGTCTCCCAGAGGGTCACATGTTAACCTGCACTTCCAAGCAAGGGGAAATGTTTTCAGTATCTCCACAAGAGATGTCGAAATATCTCACTGTAGTGTCAATTTGTCTCAGTTTTCTGTCAGCAATGACTATGGCATTGATGAAAATGGCTGATGTTCCTTCCAGTGTATGCCAGAAAAATTTGCTGCCTAGATTTGGCTATCTTCATATGAAATTAATCATCTACTCTGTACTAACTACAACCTCTACTTCCCAACTTTTCTCCTTCCACCACCAATATTATAATGTCTAGATATGAATATAGAACTCCGGGACAGAGGCTCTCTCTTTTGGATACTAACAGGAATCCCAAAGGAACTACAGGACCACAGTACTGGAGTCAATGAACCACAGGAAACATGGAGGGTTCGGTGCCCTTTCCCATCGCATCCCAGACAAAATCCAGCAGATCCAAAGTTCTACCCATGCTATGTACTCAGTATCCCTAACAGTCAAATGCCAGGTTAGTCTTAAAATAACACCCTTTACCTCAGGAAAGATGCTTAAAAAAAATATGGGAACACATTTAGTCTTGTAAAACTAGAAATCCTAAGACTTGGTAAATGACTGTTCTATTCAGATACAGTGTTTCCCAGCTGGTAGAGCTTTCTGGCAACCTGGGGAAGTTAGAATGGCAGAGAGAAATGGGCCTGAAGTATGCATCCAGAGAAGGAAACCCTGCCCCCCGGAACACCAGCTGCCAGCTTCATGTGACATCTTGCAAGACACGAGAAAAGCAGAAACGAGGCTACCTCTGAGATTTACACACTAAGATAAACACCTCATGAGTCGGAGCACAGATGTCCTAAAGATGCAGGAACACCTGTGTGGGGTGGATCTAATGGAAGCAAGGGCAAAGGGGTGGAGACCAACTGTGACAATACTCTCAGGGATGCTGCCTGCAGGAGAGACAGAACCTCCAAAAGCTGTATCAAAAAGTTCGTCTCAGGAGTAAAGCATGTTTCTAGTTCCTTAGACTAATTCTGCTGTGAAGTGCTGTGTCCGGGGGCTGTAAACTTATATCACTAAGCTTCCTATGACTGCCTTCTGGTTTTTCAGTGCCATGCATGCAACCAGGGCCTTCCACATGCTAAGCAACTGTTCGCCCACTCAGCTCTTGTCAGTGGCTTTGATTACTTTCTTGTGAAAACAGATTTTTAGAGAGAGTCCAATAGCTCAACTGGCTGACAGTCGTGATTTCATCACAGTTAAAACAGATTTTAAAGTAACGCAGAGGATTTCTTTTTTCAAGGCTCCTCACTGCGTTCTCTGTATTTATTGTGGTTTCATTACGATGAGAGTATGTCTAGAGAGGGACTCATGAGCCTATTAAAAATGCACAGCTGGAATGTCAGACCATTCCCCTAACAAGTAAAGCTCCTCTACTATGTAGAAGATATATAGCGGCTTTTCAGGAATTACATTAACTGCTAACAAGGGGGCCTCTGGAGCCTTTCAAGGACCAGAAGCAAGGAGCTTCAAGAACTCTGGTTTCAAACCTCCTAAAAGAACCAATGAGATTGCCCAGTGGAGAATACTGTGTTTGTTGTAAGGCTGATGACTTGAGTTCAATTTAGGTCCACATGTGCATGGGTAGATGCTGTGATAAGTTCAGTTGGGCATGTGATAGCTACCTACTAGAACTTACAACAGCTGGAACTTACATATCATGTAGGTGCGCAAACTCTGACTATCGCCATATTTGGGAACCTTCCTCTCCCAAACTTAATGAATTGCATGGATGATATTTCCATGACGTTGTCAGTAAATGTGGGCCTGGCCCAGCCCTCAAAGCTGGAGGTACAACAGTGCGTACTCAGAGTGAGGTTTCCTTCTGTGAGGTTTAGCTTTCAAGACATTGCCAGCTGGATCCTGGAACAAACTCAGCAAATAAGCAATATTCCTAAATTACATCAGAAAATCCCAATTAGGAAACAGAGACCCAAATCCAAAACAATATTTTAAGGAAATTAAACATCTAATCTGAGTCAAGTGGCGTCTTTAGGAAATACCCTGGTGTGAGTCCTATCAGGTTTTGGCAGAGGCACATTTTGGCAGACTCCAGGGTGGTAACTGCCCAGTGCTCAATGGCTCCTTCAGATTGAAATCAGATGGACGAAACATTCTCAATTTAAACTGATTAAACACACAGACTAAACCAGGTAATTACAAATGCATGTGCTGAGGAGTAGAAAGAGGAGACAGAGTGGGGACTTCTTTATTTTTTAAAGTGTTTTCAAAGATGGGAACAATTTTATGGAAAAAAAAAAATGGAACGGAGCCAACTGCAGACACAGATGTTTTGGATAGTAGAGCTGAGAGGTAAAGCCCCTTGCCTCGGTCCTTCCTGGTTCTGATCTCAGAACTAAGGGCTCTGGTTAGTTTTACCTCTAGCCCCACTCTGAAGTTCTTTGGTCCTATCCATTTACCCCCTACCACTGAGGGTAACAGCCTTCAGGTGGAGGGAGGTGAAACAAGGAGCAACCACACAATCTAGGAGTATTAAAACATTTGTTTTTTAAAGTCGCATTTTTAAAAATTGCCCTTGACACCGCATTGCCACGAACGTATAGGAAACTTTAGTGTGTGTTCAAGTAACAAAAAGCCAAGCCAACCAAACAAAAACACTCCCAAAACCCCAAACCCTCCAAAGTGGACTCTCTCTTTATAAGCTCATCAGAAACCTTAAGAGACCATTTGTATCACATTTCTCTACTAAATTTTCTGTTTGTGAGTCATATCTAGTCACCTGATGCTTGACAGTGTTGACACTAACCATTTCATCTGGGAATGGAAGAAGGCATGTGTGTTGGAGTGGGAGACAGTTATCTCCCATTGTCTATCTAAAGCATCTGAACCCTCAGCCCCTAGAGTTGATAGGGCTGTCTGGAGAGGTAGAGGAGGTGTGACCTTACAGGAGAAAGTGTGTCACCGGGAGTGGGTCTGAAGAATGTAAATCCTTCCTGAATTTTCAGTGTCCTTTCTCTGCTTCATGCTTGCAGTTGAGGGTGTGAGCTGCCAGCTTCCTGCTCTTGCAGCCATGCCTCTCCCCATAATGCACTCTTATGCCTATGAAACCACAAGTCGAAAGAGTCACTTTTGACCATGTGGCTTTATCACAGCAATTGGGAAAAGCTGCTCTGGAATGTAGATGAAGAATCTAAGGCTGGATACGAAGTTCCTCTTTGCAAAATACGTTAGACATGTCGTTATACACAGATATGACAAGGATGGATGGAAGATCCTGGGAGCCAGAGTTTCATAGCAACCAGTCTACTCCTTGTTATCTTATCAGTAATGATCTTCCCCTTGGGCAGGGCAGCTCTTTCCTTCATTCTGGTATTTAAATATACAGAGAATAATCTGGCCATCCTATCATCAAAACACACCCCTCCGAGTCATCTGGGCTGAAAATTCTCTGAGAGACAAAAGGTTTTCTCTGCAGTTATTGTCTCTGCAATTATTATTATCTTATCTGTAACTGATGTTCAGGACACTTAAGTAAATGGTTCTACCTAAAATTCCACAGATGCAAAGGGCTGGCTGTTCTACTAGTTCTATAAAAACCAAACTCTACAGAAGCCACACCATGAGTTCAATCACATGTCAGACTTACAGTGATATTTTGCAGTTCGGGAACCCAGGAATCTTAAAAGTTGAGCCCTCCCCAGACGCCATCTACCTGGCACATAGACTGCTAATCAAACACTCTTTTCAATATGCCCACTCTGCCAATGTCAGTCAGATCTTTTCATGGGTCCCATTGTGGCCCCACTGGTTAGAAGACAGTGCCAGCCCCTACAGTGGGTGTAGGCTGAATCAGGAAACGCAAGTAGCCAAACAACAATATGTCACAGCATCTAGCCACAGGCTTCAGAGTCAGGACAGCCTGTGTTTCATTTTCAGTGCCACTGTTGAGTGATGATATTAAAACCATGGGCAATTAGCTCAAGGTCTTGGAACAAAACTAGGGACTCCAGGATTGCTGAGAGTTATGTCAGTGCTCGGCACGTAGCCTGAGGTCCTGCATATGCAGCAGGTGGTCAGCCTGGCTCCTTCCCCTTAGTATTGGCTGAAAAAAAGATGGAGGCTTAGTTCCAGTTCTAGACACAGTTCCTCTGTACCACTTAGAATCTGAAAGCTCGCACATCATCCATATCAAGTGCCCTTACCCAAAGCATTACCAGCGACAAGGAAAGAACTTCCTTAATGTCTGGTAGCATCTCCTCCTTTCTGTCTTCGTGCAGACTCCCTAAAGATTCACCATGGGGGACTGTCCTCGATTCCTTCTTTATAATTCTCCCTAGATAAAATATCAATGATTTTTGGGTTCCAAGATGCTAATATTCTGCCTCTTCCATTATAAAGTTTGCTTTATTCCCTGGAGATATTTGAAAAGCAGGGATTGGTGTAAAGAACTGTCTCCTCCTCTCTAAGATCTCTCTACCTGATAGAGTTTCTACAGTCACTACAAACCAATAATATAAACCAGGCAACACTACCTGACTGGGAACTACCTGTGTGCTGTGGAGCCTACGTCCCTCTAAAACTGACAGCTGAATCTAATGCCATCCATTTGAGTCACTGTTAGCATACAGTCCTAAGACCGAGTCATTTTATTTTAATTCTTCTTTCTTTAGTCCCTATAATGACTCCAACCAACTACCACAGGCCCTACTTGTGGTCTTCCCACCTCCCCTATATCTTCCTACATCTTGGCTGCTATTCAGATTTCCTTGTTGTTGTAACATTATTAGTTTACATAGTTAGAGAACTATCTATCAATAATTGGAAAATACTAATATATATTTGGTCCAGGGGAAAGAATCCTTCTATTGCCATGTGTCTACCATGGCAACCTGGGCTGAGGACCTGCTCACGTACCATCTAAGTCATGGAATAAGTGTCTTACATCACCTAAGACTCAGCTTTCTTCTCCGCAAAGGAAAGAAAACAACACTATCTCTTCAAAGCCTACGCATAGTGACAGACATCCTCCAACAAGGTCACACCTAATTCTTTCCAAACAGTTCCACCAACTAGGATCAAACATTCAAATGCATCCTCATCCCAGCTGACAAGAAAGAGGAAGGGAAGAAAGGAAGAACACCTGTTAAGAAATGACTCTAATAAGAGATAAAACAAACAATATTGGCTACACTTAATGATAATGCATATATTTTAGCTAGCCTCTTTTATAACCAGACTTCTCATTTTTCTTGAAAGAAAATATCATAAATCATCTAACATAGTATCTAAACTGCTATGTGAGTCTTATTTGTGGCCAAATGTTTAATGCCTAAGGAAATTGCAAAGCTTTAATAGTATTGGTGAGAATTCTGAATTGTCTATATATTGAAACAGGGGCCTTATAATTTTGACAGACTCCCCACCTGACGAGCCAGTCAACATGGGAGTCAGAATGGGTCTGCTTTAACCTGAAGACACTGAAGCCCTTCAGGTTGTGTCGGGGAAGTCCTGATAAGTTTTGTAGACCTGAACTTGAGGTCTATGAAAAACTAATGCCAAGCATCATACTTGGGGGGGGGGGGGTGGCTTTATAGTGTCTTATAATAAAGACACTAAGTATACAGAGACTGAAGGATTCCAGCACACTGCTGCCTGAACATAAATATACTAACTTATTTCCTTCCTGGGCATATGTCTTTAGAAGTCAATCCTCTACAAATACTCTAGGTATAAATATAGGCCTAGGACGTTCTTGCGAAAGTAAAAATGTATACAGGATGGTAAGTGTGACTCCTACTATCACCATGTTGTACAAGTTCTCTTCAGAAGATGCTAATTAACTTAAAAAGAAAAAAAATTCTTAGAGGCGAGATGCCAGTAAAATTGAATTTCTGTCTAGTGTAACTTAACAATGGAAAAGTCAGCCATTAAAAGGCAGATAAACTTCCCTTTGTCCCCCTCTTCCAGAGAAACTTCCAAATGTTGAAAATCAATTCCTTTTGTCCCCTTGTTATTCATCTGCTACACATTAAATAGAAACTCTGGGCATTGAGTGAGTCCCGCAGGGTCTTTCATCTGCAGAAAAGCCTGCTACAAATTAAATTCTTACTCTCCCTCACAAATTACAGATATGCATTGTAGTAGACCGTTGATTTATCAGTCTGAGCCTTTGCGAGTTCAGATTTGTGAGACTAGCTAATTGCTGTTTTTTATCTGGAGTTATTTTTGAGTTGAAGATTGTGTGCTATATTAATTAACATGGAACAATTCTATGCTATTCTGACTCTGTAGGCAATATTTTTTGAAAGCATTCTGCCATATTTTACTTTATTTACTTATCAGATCCTTGAGTCATTGGGCCCTAAATGAGCACATGTGTGTGGGTGTGGATGTGTAGAAATCATTATAGTGGAATAATACTTAATAATATTACTCAGATAGCAATGTTATATTAAGACCACCATAACGGTTATGATAGAGGACATGAAACAAAGATTATACACAAATCTTTTAGAAACATTTGAGTCATGCAGACATTACTTTGGCATTGGACTTTAGGATTCCTTACTAAAGTAATTTTAATGCCAGGTATCAATATAACTTTGGAAAACATGAACTTCACATCATGGTGTGATGGTTCAGTTGGTAACATGTTTGCTCCACAGGTAAGGACCTGAGCTTGAATTCCCAGAACCCAGGAAAAGCTGGACAGGACAGTTTACACATCTACCATCACAACATTCTACCATGGAGATGGGACATGGAAACAGGAGAATTCCCCAGCTCACTGCCCAACACATGTGCAGAGATGAATAAGAAACCCTAAGTAAAACAACATGAAAGGCAGAGACCAACATCTAAGGTTGTCTTCTGACTTACAGGACATTTGCCTTGTCCTGTACATACATACACACACACACACACACACACACACACACACACACACACACACACACATTTACACATTTACACACAAACCATACACATGGATCAAAAGACTTTCCACATTAAATTTCAATTACCAAACACATTACAATGCAACACCTCTGTTAGAGAACTTTCCTTCCTAGTGGCTAATGAATAAACAAGCTTAGATCAGCGCTAGGTCAGTTCACCAGTGCCTGAATTTTTCAACACACTGTTCTAAGTGATCTGTCTCAAGTCCAGTCTCCACCTGGATTTGTGAACTTCCGGAATCAAACCCAAATGTCCTCTTTTCTTTGCAAAGAAAAAAAGGCCTTACCTCACTGGAGTCTTCCTGCTGGTTGATGACTGCCAGAGCATCCTCGGCTGCCTGCCTCTTTGCTTCAGCCACTGTGCGTTCCATCTTGGCTCGCTCTGTGGTGATCATGTCATGGGCTTTCCTCTCTGCCTCAGACACGGCTTTCTGCAGCTCTGTCATTGCCTGTCGCTTCACCTCGTTCACAGCCTCCTCTGTAATACCAAGCCAGACGTAGGAACAGAATATCTCTGGGTTAGCTCAACACTACAAGCATTCTTAACAAGAAGTCCATAGAACAAACCCAGCTCTTATCCTAATAGCTGGACAGTTCTGGCTCTCTACAGAACAACCCGATATTTTAAATTCATCAAGAAGACCAAAAGTGAGAACTCCTTTGTCATGGCGTTCTTAGGAATATTTTTAATGCTTATATGTTCACTTAACTTTTCTGCCACTGCAAGGCCTCCAGAAATGATTCTGGGCCTGGTTAAGGAGCTAAAATTGCTCACAAATAACTTGGAACTTGTATGCCTCATTCAGTCAGACAAGCAAGGAGCCCAGTTTTCAGCCTGACATTATGGTGAATACCGATAATTCAGGAGTTCAAGGTCAGCCTGGGCAACACAGTAGAACCCTTTACTTAAAATAAATAATGAAATAGGTGGCTCAGTTTAACTTTTTCTGGCTGTTTCTTGAATAATGCAGATATGTGCCTCAACAGAGCAAATAACAGAGATCCTTTTAAGAGAACCTCGCAATCTCTACACTTTCAGATGTTCTGTGTCTACTTCAGACGTGCACACGGTAGCTTGGTACAACTGACTGTGGTGCTGGAGAAACAGAGGGGAGTCACACCTCAAGCCACACAATCAGACCTGACTGACAACTTACAAGGTGACCCATGAGCTTTTCAGTTTTGGCTGCAGATGAGGTGCAAGGATTCAACCAACGTTCAACAGAAGACTGACAACTAAAAACAAGTACTTTCCAGTTTTTTTAAAAAAATTAAACGTCCAAACTAACAAAGCAAAATATCCTCCTCATGAATTAGTTTATCTAATTTTCATCTTTATCCAAAGCAGAATGACAATAATTAATTGAAAATTTAATAAGCAGTAATTATTAACTTGGCAAACCTACTACCAATTAACACTCTATTAAAACCAATTATGACATGTTTTATTAAAGTGTTTGCACCTAATTGTTTCACCCACTTAAAAAGCACCTTAATTAAATGTTTTGTTTAATTAAAAACATAGATTCCTAATAAAAATGTTTTACTGTACATGAAAAGTTTAAGAGACACAAGTTCTCTTAGGGTTTCTTAAGTTCCTGTGGTCGGTTCTCCAGTATGTGACCCACAGGCCATCAGAAGCCTTCTCCTGGGACTCGGGATCATGTTTTCTGTAGCCTCTGTCACTTAGCACCGTTATCCCTAAAGAACCTTCACTGCAAATAATGTCTGGTTAAGATTCAGACACTGTACTATAAAGGAAGCATCCAGATTGGAAATGTTAACTAAACTATGATAAGCCTCTGTTAGCTCCTGCAAGGTATATACTTGCAATCTGGGTAGAATCGGCATATTGCACACAGCTCACTGAACCTTCTTCACCAAGAGGCAAAAGCTGCCTTTATTACCCCTATCATAAAGGACTCCGGGCAACAGGGAAGCACTGCCCTTCTAACCGCATAGCTGGAGTCTAATTTCGTTTGAATATTCAAGGTGAATTAAAATTCTATCTAAGTGGTAATACAGGACAATAATTTTTGCTTAGGATCAAAGCTGTAGCTTGACTAATTGTATATGCAAATCAGGCAATTTATATTTAAATTATGCATTCCTATTCTAATCCCACAGGCATATACAGATCAGCAAAGAGAATTGGTAGGACATTTGCAAGGTGCTTGAATATTTATTACCAACTGCAAACATTCTCTGATCCTTTGAAAAGAAATATACTGAAGAAAACATTCAGTCACAATTTTGAAACCACTTTTACGTTTGTTGTTTTCCCTTCCAGTTTTGTAAGGATCCTCTCTAACTTTTGAGTTCATGTGTTTTCTTTGCTCTAGCTTTTCAAAATACAACTTTTAGAGAAAAGTGGATGTTGCCACCACATTTTTTACATGTGGATTAAATGCCACTAAACTATCATTGGTGCTATATACAAGACTTAAATGGGGTCTTTTTCTTTTGTGTGTGTGCATGTTAGTGTGCATGCTATGTGTGTGTATATTTGTGTGTGTACGTTTTTAAGTGTGTGGGGGGGTGTTTAGTTTTATGTGTGTGTGTGTATGTGTGGTGTGTATATATTTGTGTGGGGGGGTTTGTGTATGTTTGTGTGTGTGCATGTATGTTTGTGTGTGTGTGTGTGTGTATCAGAACAGAGAGGCAGAGAGAAAGACAAAAAGGATGAGAGGGAGAATGTAGACACTACCCAAATATGGTAAAATGAGAAGTCAGGATGAAAGCAAAAAGAATTACTTTTTTTTTTTGAAAATTGTATGCAAGTTTGCAATTGTTTCAAAATAAAATGACATTAAAAACTGGAAAACACAATTAAAACTATTTACTTTTATAATTATAATTTCTGGGACTGGAGAGATGGCTCCGCAGTTGGGGGCACTCATTGTTTCTCTAGAGGACCTGGGTTTAATTTCCAGCAGCCTACAACTGTGTGTAACTCCAAACTCTGACACCCTTACATGGATATACAAGCGGGCAAAATACCAGTGTACATGAAAGTAAAAATAAATTCTGTATGACCGAGTGAGGACAATGCAGCCATTGTATCACATAAAAGTTGTATTACGTGAGAGTTGTGTCTATTTTTAAAATGTTTTAAATTCTCCACAGTTATTTTTTGCCACAAAGATGATACACAATACTTTTGTGGCAAGGGCACACTTTGTGGTTTCTCTTTTTTGAAAAAAGAATAGGCAGGTTTGTTGATTGGTTTGGGGGTTTTGTTGTTGTTGCTTTTTGCCTTGGTTTTATGAGACTGGGATTTATTGGACAGGGTCACACCCTGTAGCACAGGCAGCCTCATTCTTGCTCCACCTCCTGCGTCCTCAGTCATAGGGATCACAGGTATTAAGCCTAGGTATGGATTTGTTTACAGTAGTAAGTAGCTTCATCGATGGCTCGTTTGACCATATGGCACGTTTAGCGCATTCTCATGTGCTGGATGCTTTGACACTTATTAGGAACTCCACATCCTTGACACTCACGGGGAAGTCCACACCTGCTTTTTGAGAAGTCTGCCCAGGAGAATTCCACAAGCACTTCATAGAGCTCTCTAGGTAAAGTTTCCATCCACACCTTAATACTTAGCATTCATCTACAGGAAATTAGTCCAGACTGCTTGATGTGATGAGTGGGTACCACAGTAAGCAAGGAACAAATGTCACCTCTACCACAACCAAGCATATCTTAGAATGACGGAGATGTACATGAGAGATACATCTAAAAATAACCCTAAACTCTCCTGCCAAGGTTCACTCCATGTTCAGCATTACATGGACACAAGAGATACAATATTGTTCTTTCTCAACGTCTAAGTCCCATGAACCTAAAGTACATCAAGACTGGGCTCAGAATGTACACAGTGGAGTGGGAAGGAAACATAATTGAGTATTCCACAGATTCCCATATGTCAAATAAGAGAAACCAAGAAGAAGGCAAAACTCAACTTTGATGCAATGGAAAACACAAAGTACACTTCTGAATTGGCCTACCATTGGTTGCTCCTGAGAGGAATTCCATTATGTCAATTTGACTTTCCAGGAAAGGTGGCATTCAAGAAAATCTGTTTCTACTTTCTAGCAGATAACAGCAGAGGGAAAAAAAATTGGATCACACTAGACCTCACAGTCCATTTTCTGTAGGTACGATCAAGAATTGAACTCAAACACAGGTAATGAAGAGAACAGAGAAGGGCATTTTCTCCTAACAAGGAAACTCATCCTTTTGTTATCCAAAATGACAATTTTCTTTGTATTTCTAATTGGAATGGCAGGACTTTGCCGCTCAGAAGTGGATTTGAAAGAAAAATGAAAGCAATGGGAAAACATGACAACTTCTAGGATTTGGTGGGGGGGGGGCACTTGGCAGGCTAGCAACAACTAGAGAGAACTATTAACACATGTATATAGCTACATATATAAGTGTATGTAGCATGTATATATATACAAAAGGGGATGAGGATACATGGATGTATGAATAACAGGTGAGCACCATTCCTATTTCAGCAATTAATCCGTAGGCTTCATCAGCTTTATAGAGAGAACACGTGAGAGAGCTTTCTAGCTCTAGATCTGCGTCTCGTAACAGTATTCTATCAGATTTGAGAAAACTGTGATCAGTCTCACAAAAAGCAGGATGTCTCAGACATTCTATAAAACATGTGGAGAAAGCATACACCAAGTGGGAAAGAACTACGAACAGCTAAAGCCAACGAAAACCTAAAAAGAAGTCTATTGCGGAAAACCAGTAACAACAAGAGCAAACACCCTTTCCCAAGACTTAGCCTGACCAGCCGTGTGCCCACAGGTTGTGTGTGGCTGGAACTGGCCCCTGCCCTTCTCGAAGAGAAAGCTTTGAACAGTTGGAATCTCAGCAGCTCAAAGACACGGCTATGGTCCGTTCTGTGTATAATCATAGGCCCTTAAACCAGGTTTCTCTTTCATCTCTTGGGTTGGATTTTTAAATGTTTCATGCTCAGCTGGTGCTCCACAGCTCTAACCTTTAAGCCCAATACCAAGTCGGTGGGTCAGGGAAAGCTTCAAATCTACCCCAAAGTGCACAGCAACAGATTGGAATGGGGGTGGGTGAATGGTGGCACCTGGGAATGAAAGGCCCATCCGCTCTGTTGCTCAACTTAAAATGGAGCTGAGCTCTGATGGTTTACTGCTAAATATCACGGAAGAGGGATTTTAATCCCACACTGTAGCCAAAAAAAAACAATGATCCTTCCGAAGTTCCTTAACAAGTCCACTAGATTAGGTCCAACTTTGGAATGCAGAGAAAAATGCTGATGTATGTACTTTAATTCCCAAAACGCTGGATTTCTCTCCTCATCAAAGAAAACGTCCATGCAAGCTAAGACCTCCTTTGCCAAAATTTTATTCTGAAACCATTACAGATGCTACAAAGGGGGGGGGGTTATAAAGGAAACATGCCAGCCTTTCAATTATAATGGCACTAGCAGATGCTATGAAAGTGAAAACCATTTCATGTTTTAATCAGGCCTGGTTTGAGAATATTAATGAGGGTTTTCTTTTCCCCTGTTAGTTTGTTTTGTTTTGTGGTTTTCCCTGTTTTGCTTTGCTTTTGCTATTGTTGTTGTTTGCAGTGAAGCCCTCTCTTGTCACTCCGCACATCACAGCATTAACAACTGCACACAGCTGCCAGAACACTGCACTTGTGTTTTTAAACAGCTCTTACCAGCTTTCTTCCAGATCTCCTCTGGCACGTATCCAGACGCAGGCCTGTGAAGGAATTCCCGATGTGCATCTAGGAAAATGAAGGAGGGAGCAGAAAGGAGAAGAAAACACCATCAGAATTGCCACATCCTGATGCAGAGTCCAGCAAGCAACTCCTCTTGGCTTTCTTACAAAAATGCAGTTTTAAAAAGGCTGAACATTTCACTTCAAGAAAATGCACAAAAATAGCCAAGATAGCCATCAGAACCCAAGGAAAGGCGAAGGTCATTGGTCCAAACACTTCACACACTCATACCCAAAGCAGCTTCCCTTCATGGTACAGGGTGATCTGGGAACAGGCTTCCCAGAACGTTCTCATGGTGATGACTTCTATAGGTAAACTTTGTGCTGTTAAAGGAGGGTGTGGTTGGTGACTTTCTTTTCAAAAGTGCAATTTTTAGTTCAAAAATCAATCTTATGATAAAATAACTTATACAGAGTGCAGACTCTACCAAAATAGACAGCCACTGAGTCCTAATCTGGGGCTAATCAGCTCTCACAGGCATTTCTTTAACATCCTGTTGTGCATTATGTCATAAAGATTGAAAAAGATGGGAGTCGGAAAGTATTAGAAAGGATTTGTGGACATTCAGTTGACCACTGAGAAAATGCCTCATGTTTGTCCAGAAAAGGAAGTGAAGCTCTATTCTAAAGGCTGTGTTTATTATGTTTTCAGATTTTAAAATTTTAAGAAAATAAAGTTGGCACAAGAATGCTTAGGTTCAAATGATGTATGCACGCAAAAACTATGAACATTTAGCATTTGTATGCTCCTTGAAAATAGCATTTGTTATGAACTTCCCCAGTTACAATATAAATATGCATCACCAGTCTTCATACTGAATCTTCCTGTCCATTAAAAAAATATCATTATGATAGTTTTGTTTAGGCAAAAAAAAAAGAGTTGTCCAGTTTCCTATACTTTATGCAGCTAAAGAATACTAAAAAGAAGAAAAATGACAGTCACATAAGCTAGGTCATTAGATATGAGTATTTTAAATACATGCAAATCTTAGAATGGTACATAAACTATCAGTGAGCCAGAACCCTAATTTTTTCTAGGTAATTTTACATAGCCTATGGTAATGTGGTGAGGGATATATCAAAGCCTCTAATCTACCATTGCTATGTTCTTTCAATATTAGTTCAAGTATAAAAAACTTCTTTTAATTTTTTTATTATAATCTTGCAACTACTTAATAAGTTCTTAAATAAT
This sequence comes from Micromys minutus, assembly GCF_963924665.1. Classification (NCBI taxonomy): domain Eukaryota; kingdom Metazoa; phylum Chordata; class Mammalia; order Rodentia; family Muridae; genus Micromys; species Micromys minutus. Next base: position 18,234,576 of record NC_137961.1, on the reverse strand, counting down.
ACTTATTATATATTATTAGCACACATATTTGTACATATACATATATGATATATGATATGTATGATATATATATCAAATATATACACATATATATTATATACATAATAAGTATATATTATATATATCAAATATATATACATATATATTATATACATAATAAGTATATAAGTATTGGAATGGCTTATTTTGTAAAAGTAACAATGGCAAAGTAACTTTTTATTAAAGAACTGTTTTGTTTTTGTTGTTGTTTTCTTTTTCTTCTTCTTCAAGAAACCAGAAAAAAAAATCAAAATTATTTGATGTATTTATGACTTAGAGGACATACAATGCTGTTAACGAGTTCTTCAAGCCTACTTTCTGTATTATCTCAGCTATTTCCTTAGGAGATGAAATTCTGTCCAGTTCACATGGACCATGCGATACAGTGTTAACCAGTTTCCGAGTAATAAACAATAAAGGCTTTATCACAGGGTAAAATGCCTTTTTAAAAAAAAAAAAAAGTATAATAGGCTGCATAGCAACAGATCTGTAAAGTTGACAGCCAAAACCAAAATCTGATTCCTGAAAGTAGCCAGGGATAGGTTCTTCTTGCTTTCGTTCTTTTCACTTAGCAGGTTACAGAAAGTAAGCAGGCATTATTATAAACAGCAGGAAAGGTGACAATGTGGTCCAAAGAACAAACAGGAAAGATGCTAACCACTACTTCCAGGCAGCACGAGGAGAAGGAAACTGAAACTAGAATCCAGTGGAAACAAATCTTGAGTGCTGGCTACTACTCAGTGTGGGGCCTCCAGCTAGTTGATTTCTCTGTGTTGGAGCTGTCCCACGTGTAAACTGAGGAAACACAGCTATACTCTGAGGCAAAAGCAGGGATTGCTATCGTGGCTTATTTTTATCATCATCAACGGTGAGATAAAGTCTTTTTTAAAAGTACCTGGGATGAGGACAGCACTGCCTCTCGGTACTTAACCAAATAGCATAAAACTTTCAAGGAGGCAGATGCTCTGGAGAAGTCTACAGTATGCAAATGAACCCCAAAGTACTTAAGTGTAAGAATATTTTTCTGTGTGTTGGACTGAAATTATTCCTATAGGTACCAATTCACTGTCCTTCTCCTTGGAAGTGGATACTTACCTTGTGAACATTTATAACCTCAATTTCACTTAAATTGTTTAGGGTTCAGTCAACTTTTCATCATCTATGAGCTTTGCAGTGGGCATCTTGGTATACCACACTGAAAAGCTGTACTATGTCTTATTTTGGCTACATTTCTCTAAATAACACACCTTGGTATCCACAAAGACCCAGCTCCTAACCAAGAAATACTGAAGCCAGTTGTGAAAAGCAGCTTTCATAATCCTAATTTCTAAAAGAGTTTTTCTCAAAGCAGGTAAACTTACACACACATACATACGGAAAGACACTTGCATACACACATGCGTGCATTCTCTCTCTCCGTCTCTTTTTGTCTCTGTCTGTCTCTGTCTCTGTCTCTCTCTCTATCTGTCCCCAACCCTCCCCCCAACCTCCAGTTCTAAGTCATGGCACTTTTGCTTAACATTGGGACTAACAACAGGAAGAATGGAACAGTCAAATGGGTCCTCCTCAGAATCTACTAGCTTTCATGCTAAATATTAAAGGTATTATTTAACAGGCTATAAAAACCACATAATTAGTACATTTAACATATCTTTTGATTAAGTAGTTGTGATTTCAATATTAAATATCTTCTGGTTAAGAAGTAGTGTCTGAGTAGTAGATGCTGCATTGGCAAAAGGAGCTTATGAGACAATTAAAAAAGAAAGAAAGCAAAGAAAAAATCCTGATGTTGATAAATAGAAGAAGAGAGATAATACTTCCATGACTGTTTAACTTAGCTGTTAAAATTCTGGCTAATCTAGAGAGGAAAACTCTAAGATTCTAGCTCCTTTAAAAGAAGCTTACTTGTAACCACTAACTTTTTTGTAAACTCTTTTTAAAAATAGCAGTTGCTATAAAATGGATAGTTATTCCAAAGTTCAACAGTAGAAAAAGACAGGAACAAAGATCAAGACTGAAATTCAAATGTAAAACATGTACAAAATATGAGGAGAACTCCTTTTAGGTTAAGTGTGTTTGCTTTGAAATACAAATTGCTTAGAGATAAAGGGAAGTGTAGGTGGCAATCCCCAAAGGACAACAGACACCTGATCAAGAGAAGGAGCCATGCCTTCATAAAAGGAAATGTTAGAAGAAAAGGGGAAGAAAAGAAGTGGTCCGTGATATATGAAGATGGGAGATCCACTCCCCTTATGACAAAATGGAGGCCCCTGGATACTGGATACAGCAAGGGCTGCCATCAATATACATGGAGGGACGAGCTGAAAGCCTTTGGAGAACAAATGTGACCTCATCTGACCCAGGACAGCAATGCTCAAAGCTTGGCAGCACCTAGGCATGGCCTTCATCTTGTGGTGGGCAGACTGAGGCTGTAATCATGAGTATATCTTTCACAGTGACCATTAAAGGAAAGAATAGGTTTCTCATCTTCACAAATGCCACTTTGGGGGATTGTTAAGGGTAATGAGTTTAGAAATCTCAACGTTATCCTGTAGAAACCTCTTCGGAGCCTCAAAACTAGTGGCTGCTTTCCAATATCCATCTTTATCAATGAGCACACCTTAGGTTCTGGGATAAACTATCTCTTTAAGTTGAGAGCACAGACATCTTTAAGTTTTTTTAAACACAGTATCATTTAAAAAGCAGATTCCTAAGACATGACAGGCATTCGTACTATGAGACGAACTTCATGATGTGATTACGAAGAGTCAATGCAAGTGTATAAAAACCCAAATTTTACACACAGCTCTGTTCTAAGAAACTTGTATGTGGTTTTTATATTCTGGCAGTAGAGAAACTGATCAATGAATGTTTCTTGGAAGGAGAGAAAACTATTTTTCTATAGTCATGGGTTATGAATTACATGTAGCATTATGTTTAAGGCAAAATTCCTTTATAAATGTCTCTGCCAATATGAACCATGCTTGGATAGATTTTTTTTTCCTTTTAGCTGAAAAAGTATCTAAGAATCGACTATCATGTTACAAGCTTGGACGATGAGTCCTCATACCACTCCAAAAATAAAAGTCCACCAATTTTTGAAGATCACCATAATTGTCAGTCCCCTCCCCATTTTTTTTTTTTTTTTTTTACTTTTTATGCCACTTAATACTTGTAGAACAGCCTGCAACATGTGTATTCATTTTTGAGATAAGAAAACTGAAGCACAGTGAAATGTATGATATGACAGAACTCCCAAGTGTAGAGGGAACCAAGAACTGAAATGCAGAATGAACTCAGAATCTGCACATTAAGTACAGTCTGGATATGATGCCCAGGAGGAACCCAGTAATTCAGTGCTGCAATGACCACACATACCTCGTCAACTGAGTGACTTTAAAGTCTGATCTCTTCTGTCATTTCAAGAAACTCTTTAAGGGCTAACATCTTCATAAAAGACTGGCTCCATTTCTCCTCCCAGTTATATCAACCAAAACCTCATTTCGGTAAAAAGTTCTTCCCAGAACAAACACAGAGGCATGTTCAACATTGGTACTGCACCTTCTCAATAGTCTTTCCAAAACCACAAGGAGTTAATGCATCAGACTTCAGAGCTCCTTGAGGTAGTTTCCTGATGTTAGCCTTAAACCCACCATTAGATAACCTTTCTAATGAGATAACCAATAAAAACCTCTTCTAATGAGTTTTGAAATGTTCTTCCAAACAAAAGATGCATATGGGGAACCATAGAAAGACTCCAGAATATTTCCAGGCAAGCAAAAAGTCTTTTTTTAATTTAAAGAAAATAAAATCTTAGGATCCAAAAGAGAAAGTCAAGCAGCACAGTAGAAGGACAGAGTATGCAGGGGAAAGAAAGGTACTCAGCCAGGGAACAAGGGCCAGGCAGACGATTCTGTCAGCGACAGTCTGACCGTCATGTGCACCAGATAGCAAAGCATAAAGGTATAAGGGTCGTACTTTAAAAAGAAGAGCAATAGACTGAAGAGTAGTTTATAAGGGTCTTAGCAGTTGAATAAAGTTTTTCTGGACAGCAAATGAGGAATAAGAAAAATAATGAGTATCTTTTTCCCCCCAAATGAAAAACTCTTGCTCTGAGAAGTCCTTCAAGGCGAGAATGATGGCCTTGCCTGAAATCCTGGCACTTTCGAGAAAGAGGCAGGAGGATGAGAAGTTCAAGGATCTGCTCAGCCGCATAGCAAGTCGGAGGCTGGGCTGAGTTACAAGAAAAAAAAAGTACTTTAAGATATCAGTTTGCTTTTTATTTAAAGAATGAAGACAGTATGAAGAGATCAGTATGTTCTCAGTGTTTAAAATGCAGAAGATATTCACAACAGAGTCTCTAGTTAAAATCGAGAGAAAAACCTCAAAAATTTAATCAGTGGTAAATTAATCACATTATTTTTCTATTCCCCTCACTGACCCAATCCTGTGGATACATTTCAAAGGTGATACTGGGATTCAGTCAAACAAACATCAGTCCTCGGGGCTACATCCTCCTCCATGCACTCCCTAAATGCAATCTACAAATGCAGAGAATGTGTGTATGGCTAAACATCCCTGCTATTTCCAAGTTAGGGATGGGAGGAAGGCTAAATTTGAGCCAAATATATCTTCTCTAATATATTCTGAAGGTCTCATTTGAGACCCACCACTTCAAACTTTAGAAGATAAACGACTTATAGTCTAATGACACCTGCATGTATATAAAGCTCAGACCAATCATAGTTTTCTCTATCCATAGGAACCTCATTAAACACTTTCCAGAAATAGAAAATGGATTTGTTTGCCAACAATTCACAATCCTTTTACTACACACATTCAGACCTTCAGTTCTAAACCCTGGAAGACAGAAGGCAATTTATGTAAATAATTGTGGTTTTCTGATTATAAATGGCCCATCCTCTCATTCAAAGGCTTCACAAATCAAGTAGCAAAGGCACAGAAGGAAAATAATTACTAGATGCTAAAACCTTGGAATTGCATAGCTCTCAATAATTGTGGTAGTTTTGGAGTAGTAGGCAGGCTATCGATCTGTGTCCAAAAGGCACATGATCATTGCAATAGTCTGAATAACAAAATGCAAAATGTTATGAGGCATTTGAAGAGTATAACCTCTAAATACTTAAGATGCAAGTGACACCTTAGCTTTATCAAAAATATAAATTCATCAAACATTGCTATAAGCAGTGCCTTGTGTACACCTATGGAACAGGGTCAAGTTTTGTTTGTAGGTCAAGTTTCTAATTTCAGATTTCATAGCAGAGACCTAAGACTGTCTTTCTGGAGGATGTGAATGCTCACCAGAACTGGTCCGAGTCCAGTGAGTTTCTGAAACTTCTTTAGCACTGGAGAGCAGGTCCCAGTCAGTTGAACCTTTGCCTATCTCTTCCTCAATGCAAGAGTGAAAAAGTCTTCATCATAGGGCCTCAAACATGATGCACACACATATGCCTCAGAGCCAATTCACACTATATGGTTCTATTCCAGAAGGTGTATCTACTTTAGAGCTCTCAATTTCTGCCTATGTTCATTTACAAATATCACCTTTTGCCTGTAGTTAGCAAATCTGTCACATTAGCCAATTTTCATTCATAATAAGAAAATAAAAACAAGATGCTTATTGTATGTAGCTCCACATAGCTTTGTTTAGAGAAAAAAAACAGTTCAAATCTGGTTTAATTTTAAACCAGTTCAAATCAGTTTAATTCTGTTTTCATTACATGCCTTAATGCAACCTGACAAATAGCACTGTTTTGTATGTAAACTCTTCAGAATAATGCCTGTTGGGTAAATTACATGGCTAGGAATACTCCTTTACTTAATATTTATTATGGTAGTGAGCATTCAGCCTTCAAGGATTTGCAGCAATCTACCAATCTAAGTGCAAAGGAAACTGTAAAGCTCGGAATACTTTTATTTTTAAAAAGGATAATATGAAACCAATGGCCAGGTAAATATTTAATTTGGGCTTTTAAATTTTTTTTGGTTCTGTTTTCAAGTCTTGAGCCTTTTTGTCAATGATTTAAAGTTACAGTCTTATTCTGTCTATGGGCTATTCACTTTGTTTTCCAGGAAAGACTACATGCAATACTGAGTTGGCTTGAGAGCAGGAGCTAAACACATCAGAGAAGATGAGAGAAGGAAGAACCATACAAGTCCATCTCTCTACTGTGCTGAGTCCCACAGTGCACACACAGGGACCAGCAGTATAAACCGTGAAAGTCATCATTCATCTCAGGACAAGTTCTCAGGCCACTTGAAATTCTTTCAGGTTGAATTTACCTTTAAGCATCTTTGGGACTATATTCTATTTTTGATCTTGACAGGCTACAAATATCAACACTAAATATAGTTTCATATAGTCATAACACAGCCCCCGTTATATAAACTAGAGGTAGTAAAATCAAGAGTAAACAATCTCTAAGCAAGATAAATAGTAGGAGCGCTATCTTTTTTCATCATTAATTTTCACAAGGCATAAGCATACTGTATAGCATTCTTGTCTCCCTTCCAGAGGGACTCTGGAAAAAAAACTGGCTTCTGTTTGTTTGATGAGACATAGCAACAGAACAGGACTGCCTTCCAGACTAGGTTAAAACTTAGAAAAGGTGTTGAAAAGACAACTCAGCTGTTATGAGCACATACTGCTCTTCCAGAGGATCTGAGTTCAGCGACCATGTCAGGCAACCTACAACCACCAGCACCTCTAGTTCTAGTGAAACTTATACCCTCTTCTGGCCTGTCTGAACACGTGTGCATGCATGGATGTGTGCATGTTTATGCACTCAAGCACATACACACACACACACACACACACACACACACACACACATGTGCACACACAATTCCAAAAGTATATTATTTTAAAGAAATGCTTAGAATCCTTGTTAGAAATGTTGGCACCTCAGGTCCATGGCTGAGCTTGTGTGTTGACAAGTTTGAGGCAATTTCCTAACAACTATCTGAGGAAGGAGGACACATTGTGGTTCAGCTATGAAACTACACTGCAAGCTCCGTGAATTGATCATAAAAACACTTGAGTTTTATGACTATTTCTTAATACGCTAGTCTGCCTACTTTGCTCGATATCAAGGACACAGTTATCCCTGAATTCCTTCAGCACTCCATATTTTCAGAAACACATTTTTTTAAAAAAAATAGCCATTACGAATAAAATATGAAATAGGTGTTCGCAGTGCTCAAAGAACGTAATAAAAGTACCTAGTGCGACTGCGTCTGGATTGACGGGACTCTGCTGCCTGGAGTGGCTGCTGCTACCACTGCCGCCCTTTTTCAAGTCCTCAGCATCGCTGTACCGCCGGATCCAGTAATTCAGTTCCTCCCGGTCCGCTTCCTGACATCGTCTTAGTACCGTGAGGGATCGCCTCGTCTTCTCTACCATGTCCATTATGCAGTTTAACAGCTATGTGAGAAACATCAGGACGGGGGACGATCAGACAAACCACCACAGGGGTCAAGCTTGGATGAGTCATTAAACACAAAGGTTTGCTCTTCGAAACACAGATGCCAACGAAACACAACGTTCTGATGGGAAGATCGGAAATCAGACCCAAGAACTGGTCAAATTCGGCAGAAATGAGGAGGGACAAAAGAGGAGGTATGGGTGGAGTCAAGGCAGGTAGACACTGACCTCACAGTGCTATGCAGGAAATTCATCCTTCCCAATATAGCGATCATTAGGCTACAAACTAAGGGGCCCTTTCACAATAAAACAGTGGCCTGCTGATCTGCCTCCTCCCACCGTCTAATATTTCTCTTAAGCAGCTTTCATACAAATTTATAAATCAGATCCCATGTTCTAAATCAGATATCCCACATCATCCTCCTTACCCCAAGAACAGGAAATGAAATACTTTCAAAGCACTCGCAAAACCTCCTGTTGCTTGCTTGTAAAACATTTTTTTTAGCCCAAAAGATTACCGATATCTTACATGATCGAGATGTTTCCACTCTTCTGCCCATTCTCTATCTGTGAGTCTGTGGTCAATCATTTCTTCTTGACGTGTGCCATGTAACCCTACAAATGGAGAGGAGAAGGCTTAATCCTGAGACTCCAGCACCCAGTCCATTGCAATCAGCACAGAGCAACGACTACAGGATGTGAACACATAATGACTCTGGTAGCAGACCTCACAGCTGAAACTTGGTTATCTACATGGCATTCCTGAACTCTAAGTTGTTGTGGTAAATATTAAATAGTTCTACTGTTATCGGCACCTCAGTCTCACTCTGTGGATACCGCCCTAGTGTGGAGCCTAGCACACCTGGACGCTATCACAGGATCTCCACTTGGTTCCCTTTCCAAGGGCTCCACTCTGCCCTCTGTAGATGCTTTTGTCCCGGGTGGTCCACAACCTACCCAGCATGTTGCTTTCACACACTATCCTCTACCACCCAGTAAAAACATGACTCCACAATCAGTAACTTATCAAACAGATTTATATGTTAAAATGTGGGCATCCATTTCTTGTACTTGAACCAACAAAAAAGATTTTGTTATTGTTGTTGTTAGAGACTGGAATTAGTATCGTGAAGTCTTGGGTTCAATTTCCAGCAATCAATCAGTCAGTCCAGCCTCAAATCTGGCTTTAGTGCATTAAAAATAAGAACAGTGTAACCTATTTTACATGGGTGGGTCTATACTTCTTCAAAAGAAGCATGGCAAACATCTCACATGTTATAAACACATACAATCTTATTATACATATCTAATAGGCCCTTGAACAAAAGCTTAGATGATATAAAAACTACAGATAAACATTTAACTTATCAAAATAGAAATTGTGAAAAGAAATTATATCCTTCTTTTAGTTGTCTTATTTGTGTGTGTGTATGTGTGTATGTGTGTGTGTGTGTGTGTGTGTTTGTTTGTTTGTTTGTTTGTTTGTTTTTAGAAACAAAATCTCACAATAAAGAGCTTACTGGCATAAAGCTCACTTTGAAGCCCAGGCTGTCCTTTAACCCTCAATTTGTTTTAGTCTAGGAAGTGTTGGGAGTTTAGGCCTGAACCACTATACATAAGACCACACCAAAAGTTTTATAATGAAAAAAAGAAAGAAGAGAAAAGAAAAGGAAGGAAGGAAGGAAGGAAGAAAGAAAGAAAGAAAGAAAGAAAGAAAGAAAGAAAGAAAGGAAGGAAGAAAGAAAGAAAAGAAAAGAAAATGACATTTCTGTTATTAAATAATCAGTAAATTTTCAAGGCAAAAAATTGGAAATTCTAATTCAAGGATCACATTTAAGGAGCCTCTTTTGTATCACTGCTATTAAGAAAAAATAGCATACCGTGGGCTGGAGAGATAGCTCAAGCAAGAGAACCCAAATCTGGGTCTTCAGCACCCATATACAAAGGTCAGGACAGATCTTGAAACCCAGTTTCCATGAAGTCAGAGACAGTTGTGCTCCTAGACCTCACTGTCTACCCAACCAGTCTAAAAAACTGAGTAAGTTATAGGTTCAGTGAGAGACTTTGTCAAAAGGTAAGAAAGACAAGAACTGAGAAAGATACCCAATGCTGATCTCCACACCCTCCAGCCATGAGTACACACAAATACAAGACAGCACGGAAATGCTTAACAAGTGGGAACCACGTTTCGTTTTCCCTAATTAGTGGTCTCACTCTAGCCCAGGCTGGCCTAGAACTTATGGTCAATCCACCTCATTCAGTTTACCACGTGTGAAATAACAGACATGAACTACTCCCAGTTCACTACCAACATTAACAACTGTGAGAAGCGAACAAAGATGCTCACAAGAACACAAAGTCCATATGTCTCACTGAAAGGGCAAAGGGCCTAATGGGGTTGGCGGGGGGCTCATCTTAAAGATCACTGAGGACAAAGACCTTTACATTCTGTCAAAGAGAGGCAATTAGTCTATGCCATCATTTTCTACTTTAGATGGCTGAATCCCTGCAGTTGGCTCCCATGACTCACAGAAATGTTAACTCCCATGCTAACAGAAAACCAGGGCTGCCAAGTCTGTTCTTCCTAGACATGGAGGGTCTTCTGCAAGATCTGAAGGACACTAGACTTACAAAACACTGCAATCCACTTACTGTGGCACAGAAATGCTCTGAAGTCTTTCTCTGAGCTGATTTAGAGGGAAGAAAAACCTGACGAGTCACAAGGCTGTTTTCATTCATGAATATATGTACATCTACAATGGGTTGGATTAAATAAATTCATGACAGTTCTTTCTTAGGCTAAAAAAATGCTAAGTATAAAATGTTTTGCATTATTGCTGTCCAATTAGAAAATATCCAGAGATACATTTTAAAAGATAAAATTGTTAATGCCACCTATTGGTAAAAAAGGAAAACTACAAATATATTTTATTTATTTGCATAATAGAAAAGACACCGAGGGAAAGTAATATTTGCTTACTGCTCTGTTTGTTGTGATTATTTCAAGTTGAAATGTTTGCAAATATGTAAGTTTTGTTGACTTATTTTTGCCTGTGTTTTCAGGGAAGAGAAGCACTAATGTTAAAATTAGTCACCATGGAAAACAACTAGAGAGTGATAAGAATATAAATGTGACAGGGACACTCATGACACCGGCAACTACATATTTGCCTGTGAGGATAAAGAGTTACTGAAGTCACAAATATGTCAAGACTTCAGAACACTAAACCAATACTGATACACATGCTTAACACCCAAGATACTTAAAAAGCAATAGGATGTCTATAGATAAAGGCAGCTCAGCATTTGTGTTGCAGTGTTAGGCTTCATCTCACTATGATGATGATGATGATGATGATGAGGAGGAGGAGGAGGAGGAGGAGGAGGAGGAGGAGGAGGATAGAAACATTCTTGATCTTAAGTTTTTGCTAAAGAAATATAGAATTGACTTATGCATTTGAAATCTGGTGGTGGTGGCTAGTTCTAATTTAGTAAGAAAAAGAAAAAATTAAGGAAGGGAATGTTTACATTCATCAGTTTCTCGATTTCACACACTTAAGTTCTCAACCCCACATCATTTTGATTATACTGATAACACAAAGGCTGTAAAGGGGACACAGGCATGAATAAACAACACTTAGTAAAACAAACACTTCTCACTCCTGACATGCTTGGCACTAATGCTGAGACTTAAGTTGTTCTTAGTTTCAGAAGATTCTATATAAACGGGACCATGTTTTAAGCTTACTGATAAACTAACGCTGCTTAAAAAGTTAGTTTATTTGAGAATTCTCAAGAGTATCCCTCCATGTAGAAGGCATTTCTATAGCATACCTTTATGATGATTTTTACACCCTCAGAATGACAGCTTGACGTAGAGCTAAAATTTGTTTCTTATACACCAAGATTTTATTTTACATCAACACAGACAAAACTCTGCCAGATTGGAGGAAGGGTTAAGTAGTTGCACATATTTCTAGAGATTAGACCTATTAGTTTTATAAGCTAGTATAATTAAAAGGTGAGACACATGGTCTGGAGAAAATTACATAAAACCAGTGGTTGCAGATGTAATTCATAAGGGGACATTTCACATTACTACATGGAAACATAATCACCATGCATGAGCATAATTATTTCCGTGTTGATTACCCTATGGCACACAGTAATTAATACTTCACCAAATGCTACTTGTTGCCTAAGAAAAAGACCACTTCTTTTTTTGGAGGGGGGGCGTGCAGTGGGAGGGGAAGAGGCATGACTTTATTTCAGCTTACAGGATACATTCAGTGCACCATCCAGGGAGGCCAAGATAGGAAGGGAAGGAAGACCTGGAAAATGCTACTTGCTAACTGAACTACCACTTCTATGGTCACAACTGGAAATAATGTAAAAATGAGGTGTTATACCTGGTTACGGTAATGCACCCCTGTAATCTTAAAATTTGGGAGGGACAGCAGCAGATGAATCTGTAACTTCGAGGCCAGTCTAGTCTACATACTTAGTTCCAGACTAACCAGTGTTATATGGACAGACTCCGTCTCAAAATAAAATTAAAATTAAGTCATAAATCAATAGGAAAGTTATCATATCTGATGTGTAGGTTAAAGTATCCGTCCAGACTGATAATATGGCAACTTCTGAAATTTTTTTTAGAAATATTACCTGCATGAATATTAGACAGACTGGCTACTAAGAAAGCATAAATCATATGCTTCCTCACTTGTCTGACATGCTACAGCAATGTAGAAATCACTGTTTTTCGAATGAGAAGTACTAATTAACCATTTCACAACCAAATCCTCCAAAGTCTCCGCCATTTTTTTTCCAATTCTACCTCCCCCTGCTTACTCCATAAACATGTAGAAGGCTGTACACAGAGGCACCAAGCCTTAGGATGATAACTCCTGCTTCCTAGTGATCCAGTTACAAACATGGTATCAAATGCTACATAGCAGGCATCAGCCTGTGAAGTGAACAAAAGCAACTGTCACTAGTATTCCAGTACCAGCCAGGAATTTTCCAGAGCAGCTCTGTACCGTTGGCTCAGTTCTTTTTTCCCACCTAGAATTTATCCCTTGTGTGTTACCCATCAAATTTCAAATTCTCCATGTTTGTCAAGTTTGCCAACAACTAGTTTTGTGGTAAAGGAACAGCTCTTAATGTGCAGGATCCAAAAAGTAGAGCAGTAGATTACTGCTGCAAGCTAGATTCAGCAAAAATTAGGAACTAAAGGTGTTCCCAAGAACAGCACACTTGCTAAGCGTGTGCTGTCATGACCTTGAATGTAGTCACCTGTCACAACCTGTTTCACTAATTCTGCCTCTGGTGTTCTCATGCTTGACACATGTCCTTCATAAGAGAATGTCTCCTAAAAACTTCACTTCCTGTCACTTGTGAAATAAAGACATAGATACAGGCAAATAGAATGTAAATTTGCCCAAAGACACTCCTTCTATATTCTGACATTTGATGCAAACTTGACACTAACTCTTATCCCTAGCATCTGTGTACTAAAGTGCCAAAGTATTCCTCAAGGCATACCTGTGAAGTTAGGCCACAGACAACATGCCATATAATACTCTGGAAATGTAAAATGATATGGACAATAGGAAATGTCAAAACCAACTTTGACACCAAATTTCAGGGAAAAATAATAAATTTTAAAAAAGCATCTATGGCAGGATTGGATATGAAATCTTTTATACTAAAAACAGAATTCAAGGAAAATACATCTTGCTTCTAAAACTGGAATTGGGTGATTTCTATTATATTTCATGCCCTCCTCTAATAACAAAAAGTTAATCTATTATCTTAAAACATATATGTGATGCTCCTGTATATTGGGCCATGCCTAGAATCCCAATACTCAGGAGGCAGAGAGATTGTAAGTTTGAGGGCAGATTAGTTTATATAACAAGACACTGTCTCAAAGTTTTAATTAATTAGTTAATTAATTAAAATCCAAGTGATTAAAGAAGAGACACAGCATATTAATAGACGTTCGTCATGAAGAAAACAACATAAGACAGATGTTTACTTCTATCAGATTACATGTTCAAATTCAGTTAAGGAGTTATAGCACAAATCTTCAAATATCCAATCCCCAAAGAAGAAAACGGATCCTTCAGTCTTACCCATAGGTCTATTTCTGTCCCTGAGGTCCCTGTGGCTGGGGTGTCGATAGGAGTCCCTGTAGTGGTGGGCAATGGCCATATCATCCAAACGGTAATGCTGAGGTGGAGGTGGGGTAGGGTGAGGCAGGCCATTTGGCTGGTAGGATAAGCCATTGTTTGGACTGTACCGCTGGCCTGGGCTAATAGTGCATGGTCGCTTGCTTGGATGTTCTGAGTGCAAAGGCTCTCTGTCAAAGCCATTTTCTTTGGTTCTGAGGAGGGAAGAAAAGAATTTTGTTTCATAAAGTATTCAACATGTTCCAGATACTCCAACTTGAGCTTGCAATAGTCAAAAGAATATGTCTTCACTGGTCAGTAATGAAACTCTACAAATTCACTAAAATACATGCTCAGCTTGAAAGGACCACCAGGCTGAAGGTAGAAATTGCCACACTTGTCATGAAACTGGCAAAGACATTTGGAGCTATAGCCTCTGTGGTTGAGTCACAAATAAGAGGAAACCCAGTCTCACACAGGTGACACATTCATTTATAAATATACTTAATTATTAAAAAGGTACCCTCGTACATGCTGCAAATCTGGTTCACACCTAAAATACCAGCCTGGTCTACATAATTAAATCCTTATTTCAAAAAAAATTCAGAGAAAAGACCTAATCTATTATTCCATGTTGTTTTATCAGAGGAAATCATAATCCCTATCTAGGTGACTAATATACACCAATCAATTCCATCTGGCATCTGAGTTTTGTCCCCAATGTCACCCGAGGGCCTTCAGTTGGAAATGGCAGTTTAAAATGTAAGCTAATTTAAATTAAATAAAGTTCAAAACTCAATAATCCAGCAGCCACACTTCAGGTCACCAGTGACTAAAGGTTTCAGAACTTGATCTCAAAGATACAAAATGGTTCCATGCTCTATTGATGTGCAATGATCCAATTGAACTCATACAGTAGGTCTAGATATTCAACACTATCTTCAGTCACTAAATGAGAAATCAGTCCACAGTCATGTATAGATAGCTGAGAGTAGAAGGAAAGTCTAGGCCACTTTATTCTTTTTATGTTAGAGATGAGAGTTGTGTTGGGGGCTAAACCCAAGGAATAATGTGGAAATTCCCTATCACTGAGTTAAGCTCTCAGCTCTTACACCTATTTCATTTTTAAAACTGAGTAAATTTATCATTGGAGAGTTTACACATCCTGCCTGAGGCTGCTGGTTCTTACAACAGGACAGGAGCACCATGAATGAACTTTATCATGTACTGTAGGGCATTGTGAACTTGACATTCATGAGAAATATATTTCATAAATGAAACCAGATACATGATCACTGCTCCTAGATTGGAAGACACCAGTAGGGCTAAAGAAACAGGTTCTTGCTGAATACATCTCTACTTAGTAATCCAATAAACTCTGCTAGAAAGCAGCAAGTTGCATCTCACTTTGTTTGGAAGCAGAGCTTACACACTAATGGCTTAGCATCTGGCCCTCATCAAGCAAATGAAACACTGGTAGCATCTATTTTCCCAGGAAAGTCATCTCATAAGACTCTTACAATTCACACAGGCTGTGGAGTTCCATGAGCCTTTTCAATCTTGAACTGGAAAAATCGCTACAGAACCTATCAGACACCTTTCCTTCTTTCCTGGCACTAGTGACAAACCTTATTTGATTATAGCAAAGGAATCAATGGAGGAACAGAAACCTCAATCAAAGGTGTAGATAATTGGCAATGGGGTTCCACAAGGACCCTCCCATGTGTTCCTGTGACAATTTACACACACCAGCCAGGGAAAGATAAAGGGGTTGGAGACAGAGAATGTGAGCATCCAAGGAACAGGACGAAAGTCTGCAGAGTTCAGTGTGAAATGAGTAGATGCCCATTACAAGTTAATGGAGGAGGTGGGAGACTTGAACATTGGAAATGACATCAGCATATGGTCACTATGGGAATGGTGGGCAGAAATCTCAATGCTGCTCCTGTCAAGCATGTGTCTACACCTAACACACTGACTCCACACATACTGATCACCGGAACTGTACTGAAATACTAGTATAGCTCAGAGATTACCTAAATAATTATTAAAAGTGGAAAGAAACATTTTAAGTATTGATTTATTGTAAGACTGTCTGCATGATTCTAATGTGTACTTTCATAACCTAATCATTTTTGAATAACACAATTTGACAGTACATATTACCAGCATACATCAGTTGGAAAGCAGTGAAGACTATGGCGAGCTATGAACATAATGCTAACCCAGCACCTACCTTACTGGCAGTGTGGTGTAGTGGAAAGAGCACGGGACTGGAAGTCAAGAGACCTGAGAGCTAGTCCTGGCTCTTCCACGACTAGCTGTGTGACCTTGGGCAAGTCACTTAACCTCTTTGGACCTCAGTTTGCTCATCTGTAAAATGAAAGGGTTGGACTAGATCAGTGGTTTTCAAACTTTGACACCCGACGTGCATCCGGGATTCTGTAGGCAAAGAAGAACTGTTTGCCCTGCCAAATCAGGATTTAAAGGGCCAGTGAAACCCACTGATTATTCTTACCTGTTTTATAAAAAATGAGCTTCTACCTAAGATTTCATTTTTTTTAAAGAAAAAAAAATAGTCTGCTGCTAAATATCAAGTTTGAAAACCACTGGACTAGGTGACAGCTGAGGTCTCTTCTGGTTTGAAAACCCAACAAGCCAATGCCTCTATTATGAAAGTCTAATATTATTATTACTATTGGTAATGGTCTAATATTGTTTTGTAATAATAGGATAGGAAGACTAAAGCATCTAGGGATGATGGTTTTCTTAAGTGTAAAACTCAGTATCTTGTATCAAGTTGTCAATTTTCTACTCTTTGTTTTACAGAATGAATTATTTATGGGGTCTCTCTCTCTCTCTCTCTCTCTCTCTCTCTCTCTCTCTCTCTCTCTCTCTCTCTCTCTCATTCTGTGTGTGTGTGTGTGTGTGTGTGTGTGTGTGTGTGTGTAGAAATAAAAATATACCTTAAATATGTTTAAGTAACACCAGCATTTCGATATATCAACACACCTTTGACATATTTGTGTCACACTAGGATAGTTTATGGCTTTTGGTTCCTTTCACTTTATTGCAACATGAACAGCAACATGTAGCAGTGAAAGAATCCAACAAGCTCTCAGATGGAAAGATTTACTTCTATCTCCATTCTTACATGAGCTTGTATTTCAGTGACCCAATCACATGAAATAAGTTATTCCAAACTCCTGAAATAAGGCCACAGCTAGGTCTTGAGTATGTCCTCTCTTAAAGGTCCCTGGAATCTAAACTGAGTCCTCCCACTCTGAGATCTGGTGATGTTAAAAACCACCACTTCATAGGAGGATGGTTGATAGCAGAGCACTGACAGACCTAAGAAGCTAAGGAGTTGAGCTGTCTAGTTATAAGTCCCAACCTATAGGACGGGTGTCCAGAATCGTAACTAAAACAACTTAATTGCCATTTGTCTCTGTGTCTTAGAAATGCCTATAACCATCCATACCTCATTTGCTTAGGTAAATTCCATATTTGCATTTTTATTTGTTGCCCTTTACAAAGTGTATTAGGCAAAATTAAATATCCTTTCATTGTACCAAACCAGTCTTCCCCTTGAAATAAGTCAAATCTACAAAGAAGTCACTACAGCATGTCTCAGGGTTACGTAGAAGACAGTGTTTAATTTTTAAAGTTTACCGTGGGATGCTATGTTCCCCAACCAGAAGGTATCATCTGAATGGACGCTCATCACTTAACACTTAGTCCAAAACACTTAGCTGATCTAAGTCCAGCCAAGAGACAACATGGGCTTAGATTCCTTACCTCCCTCTCTAGCCTCAGATACCTGCTCAGTAAAGTGTGAAAACCATATGAAAATATCAGAGAAACAACTAAAAAAGCTAAATATACTCTTTACCACACTAAGTCCATTTTGTTTAGTCACAGAAATTATCAATCAACACAGGAAAAAATAAAGCCTATCCATGATCCTGGAGAGATGGCTCAGTGATTCAATGCATAGAGTGTTCTTGCAGGAGATGCAAGTTTTGATAATGGGCACCTATATCAAGCAGCTTACAACTATGCATAGCTCCAGATCTGATGTCTCTGGCACATGACATATGACAGACCCATACACATAACTAAAATAATAATTGATGATGATGATGATGATGATAAATCTTTTATAAAAGTCTATGAGAAATTTGTATCAGCCCTTGATAGTGTGAACTGGTAATTGTTCCACAGCATATAACAGACCACATCATTCAAGGAGATGGAAAACAAATAAGCCATCATGAGAAGAATGTGAGAAAGAGAGCCAAGACCAAATCTCTTAGATGATGCAAGCGGATCTGAGCTCTTCCTGTTCTCTAGATGTATCTTTTACATGAAGAAACTGCCCTATAACATGTTTCTGGGGATAGGCAATGCTTCATTGTCTAAACAACCTTAGAATGGGAAAGACTTGCTCGGCTGTGGTGGTGTATGCCTATAATCCCAGGGATCTCACCCAGAAAGACTGCTGGTTCAGAGCCAGTCTAGACTACAGAGTATGACCCTGTCTCTAAGAAAATATAAACCAACTAATCAAACAAACAAACAGAAAGCCTCAACAGCTAAAATTCTAAACTTGGTCCCGTTACAAATAGATTCATAACTTCAAAAAATACATTAAATACTCATTCACTTGAGCCCAACAGGCATTTTAAATAGAGTGGACTCAATCTGACCTCTCTTCCATGCTTGTTTCCTTTACCACCTCCTACACTGTCTCCAAAATGTCTTCTTCTGCAGAACCAAACGCTGTTGGTGGTCTCTAATACAACTCTCTTACTCTGAGCACTTTGACTCATCCTGTCTTTCCACTGTCTCACTGAGCAAGCATCTGAGTACAGCCAGGGTTATTCTCCCAGCTTCCTTACTTTTTGTCTCCACAGCTATAGTCAAGGCTGGACTGTGGCTCTGAGAAGTAGATGGGCAGGAAGGAGACACTGGTCTGAAATCTTTTCTGAGCACAACAACTTACATTAGTTTTTTTCTTAAGCTTCATATATGTACATCTCAACTTTAGGAGAAAAGGGTTCACCTAAGGAAAAGACTAAGAGCATTAAAATACAACACCACATATGTGTTCCCTCTTCTGAAATGTGCTGTTTGCTAAGTTCTCATAGCATGACTGGACTTTGATTCAAAGGGGGGGGAAATCATTCTCAGAGCATAATTGTACAAGAATTCCCTTCATAAATTGTTCAGAATTGGATGACTTTAAATAAGAGTTTTACATTATAAATTTTTCTTCATGTGTATATGAAACAAAAAATATTATAAATCTTGCTGTCTACTTAAAAAGAAAAAGCTAATTCTCCACAAATGTTCATGGTGACTTCTGTATTTTCCTACCAGTCTTCAGTAAAAGGAATATTTAGAAGGCAAGAGACAGAGAAACAGGAAATTGGAATGCCACAGAACTGTCACAACTGGACCAGATGGAGTAAAGCAACTTTAATCTCTCTATTGCTAGAACTACCCAAAAGAGACAAGTTCTGGCAACACGCACAACTGTCTTCAGAAAGATCTGAGAGGCAGGTGGTTGTCTGCTACTCCAGACACACAAAAGATGCCTGGACCTTCAAAGAGTACAACATACAGGTTCAGAGAGCCACCTCAGCATCCTTTCCCCAAGTGGGAGGAAGGAATTCTTTCCTCATATGCCTTGTAACACTGACCATCTGTTCAACAGAGTGTCACTGGCTGTCCCCTGTGCATCCTCTCATATCTGCCACCACAGAAACAGTCCATGTTTTCTCTTGCTGTCTTCATTCTCCAACTTGTCATCTGTATATTCTAGTCAGAGCCCTCCAGTTTCTCCTGGTGCTCCAGCTGATCTCCACATTATAATATCCCGATGACAGTGTCCTCTCCCTCTAATCCTTCCAGGTCCACCTCCCGTTCTCTCCCTCCCCTTCTGTCTCTCATTAGAAAAGAACAAGTTCTTTAAGTCTCTGCAAGGCTATGAGCTTCCTATCCCACTGAAGCCAGACAAGGTAGGGCAGCTAGAAGAATAAACCACATACAGGCAACAGTTGTTTGGGACCTACATGAAGACCAAGCTGTACATCTGCTATGTTGGGGAGGTCTAGGTCCAGCCTGTGCATATTCTTTAACTGGTGGTTAAAATTTTGAGAGCCACAAGGGTTAGTTGACTCTGTTGGTATTCCTGTAGAGTTCCTATCCCCTTCAGGGCTGCACTCCTTCCTCCTATTCCTCCATAAGAGTCCCAAAGATCCAGAGACTTGTATTGCCAGAGTGCGGGAATAGCAGAGGGGGCCCACTCAGAAGAGAGAGGTGGGGAATGATAAGGGGAGGGGGTAACCAGGAGGGGAGCAGTGAGGAGTGGGATGTAATGTAAATAAGTAAAAAATAAATTAAAACAAAAGAAGAAGAAGAAAATAACAGGCTAAGGGATAACAACAAAGCCTAACAAAATATATTAAAAAACAAAACAAAAGGAAGCAAGCACATCAAAGTTGGACAAGGCAAACCAACAGAAGGAAAGAAGCCCAAAGGAGGCACAAGAATCAGAGACCCACTCACTCACGCACTAAGAGAACCTGTAAAAATACTAAACTGAAAACTGTTAACGTATATGCAAAGGGTCTGGTGAAGGCTCTTGCTGAAACCCATTCCACCTCTGTGAGTTCATGAGCTTGGCTCAGCTGATTCAGAGCACCTTGTTCTCCCGGTTTCCCCCATCTTCTCTGGCTCTTTCAGTCATTCTACATGCTCTTCCATGGGCTCTCTGAGCTTTGAGATGGGGTATGGGGGAGGGTACGGGGGATCTGATGGAGACATCCATTTAGGACTGAGTGGTCCATGGTCTCTTACTCTCTGTGTATTTTCTGCCTGTGGTTTTCTATGCTTGCTCCCACCTACTTTATTTTAACATGTTACTCCATGAGATTATGACTTGCCACTAAAATTAAACACTGTGTACGTGTGAATGCATTAATGTATTCATGCGTCCACCTGTCTGTGTTTGGTGGAGACTGAACTAGGGAATTGTTCACACTGGCAAAGTACTCTGTTGTCTACCAGTAAACTATATACCTAGCTTAATGTGAACTGGAGTGTTACTGTGAAGTTCAGGCAGACCTGGAACTTGAGATCCTCTAATCTTAGCTGAGTGCTGAAACTGTAGTCCTGAACCACTATTCCTATGCTAGGAGTAAATTCTTTGTTAAGAATTCCTTACTAAATAGAAAAAATATATAACTGGAACTCTGAGACTCTACACTCTCACACAGGATCTGTGTACCAAAGGTCCAGAGAAGTAGGATAATTATTAAGAGATGTCAAAGAGAGACAGTGTTTCTCCAGAATGTACACTCAAAAGAACAGGGGCTCTGGGATCACAGAGTTGGGTCCAGCATTTAGCTCTTCCATCTCGGGCCATATGAACACAGGAGCCTTTTAAGAAAGTGTCTCCATTCGCAAAACAAAGACTGATTCTATTGGCCTTCCTGAGAGAACTAGAAGACAGAATGAAGAAAACATCTGACATCCAATAAGTTCATTAGTTCTCCAGTGGTGGGACGAGGGGCCAGTATTGGAAAATCCCAGCCTTAAGAACATAGGTGTTGAAGTTAAAGAACCTAGTTTTAAGATCCCCCTCTTGTAAGTCCTGTGATGTCAGCCATAGTATCTAACCTTCTTAAATCCATGCATAACCCGGTAGGTTAATGGTTGAATTATTTAGCACATGTTAAGATCTCAATAAAAAGTGGACACTATTACAAAATTGTAGCTGGGAACAACTTCATGCACTGATACTGAGTCAGGCAGGGAAGCCCAAGAAGAGTCATGACACATATGATGTGGGAATGAGGACAGACCATAAGTGGCAATGTAACAGTAAGCAGGGGGAGTATTAGGAGTGACAAGAAGGAAGAGTACTTAAGTTGAAGCTGCTAGTTATGATGGTGGAGCAGCCATTGCTATTTCACCAGAAAGTCTCATGCCTGATGTGAATAAGAAAATGATTACCACAGAGATTCCTGTATACTTCCTGAAACAGAGGAGTGCATAAAAGACACTTGCAAAATATGACTATGTTGTACAAAAGAAATTTCGAGTTCCATCATGGGATGTTAAATGTAATTGATCCAACAGAGTTAGTTCTTATTTATAGAGTTGAATAATCAATCATGCAGATTTTCTCTAGAGTGTATGTACATTTTCCTTTTTAGAAAAATCAAAAAGATTGAACTCTCATTCATGTTATGAAGAAGAAATGGGCATACCCAGCTTAGTTGGGGTGTGAGCTGGTGCCAAACCTTACATATTCACCCAACGCAGTTTGACAATGACAGCCTTTTGATCTCTAACCTTCAGTATTTACTAACTTACCCATTAAGCCAGGAAACCTGACTCATTATGGATTTTCTACCATTAAAAAAGACTTATAAACGCTTAGAGCACTATATACTATGGCATTTACTTCTGTAATTACAAAAAAAAATTAATTAGAGAATAAGAAAAAAACAGTTCTTAATTGAGCTTTCCCTATTTAAAGTCTGTACCTTCAAACATATTTTTGTACAACCACAAGATTTCAACACAAATATACACCTAGTTCTCCTTTAGGAAGCTTTGCGACTTTGGGCAAATTCTTTTCTTTCTTTTTCTTTTTTCTTTCTTTCTTTTTTTTTTTGTTTTGTTTCTTACAACTTTATTTAAAAAAGAGAGATACATGGACAGATTTTTAAAAGCATTTTGGCATAAAACTATATGAATATATTTTTGTTAGTACTTGATTCTTTTAGAGGTTTGATAGTATGCATTGGAATCTTACTAGTTACCATAAGCATAAAGTACATGTAGAACAGCATGTAACATGGAAACAGTCAGAGTTTTCTAGGTGTGTATAGATTAAACATACTGATTTTTGAATACCAAAAATTGCCACAAGGCTATATTCTTAGCTCTTGAATTATTAATGATTTAAGGTCTAGGTGTACCACACTCTGAGAGGGTGCTATACACTTTTTTTTTCCTAAAAAAGACTGAGGTTTTCATTATTTGGCCTTTGTTTTTTTTTGGGGGAGGGGAAGGGGCAAATTCTTTAAGCCTGGATTTCTTCAAGTATGAAGAGAAGCAATTAACAAGGTCCATTCATAAGATTCCCTCTTAGGTGACACACTGCATAGGTCTAATACTTACACAAATTGCGTTTTGACAATGTTTAGTTATTGATGGGGCGGAATGCAGAATAATGCAGATCTACATCTTCACAAATAAACCTCTGGAAGTGTTAAGCTGAGCAATGATGCCCTTCAAATGAGGGACAAGAGGAAGAGAATTGGTACCCAGAAGCAATTGTTTGAGTGAGTGAAGAGAAAGCAAGCAAGCCATGGAGCCCACGCAAAAGCACAGGAGCTTTGCAGTGTCCATGAAATGGAGCACCCCTGCTCTTCCCCCTCCTCACGGGCTACACGGGCACTGAGGCCTGATGAGCCATCAGAACTGGCTTCCAGGGGACAAACTATTTGTTCATTTCATCTAACTGGTTCAAAGAGAAAAAAGAATAAGCAAGAATAAACATCTACCAATCAGATTCTCTTTCCCTGATATTATGAGAAAAAGCATGAATTTGAAATAAAAATTATTTGGTTTTCTTTTTCTTTTTCTTTCTTGTTTTGGTTTTGCCTCTATAAATGTTCTATAGAGCTACACATTCAGTACCATTGCTCAGGGAGTCTCCCCTAGATTAATTCTATAAGAAACTATAGCATTTCACTCTTCTGTATAGACAAAAAGCAAGGACTGGCTTCATGAATTTATAGAGAGAATGCATTTCCCTGTTAATGACTGTCACATAGCCCTGCTCAGTGGTGTCTGTCTATAATCCTAGCACTGGTGAGGTAGAGGCAGACAAATGAGGAGTTCAAGTCCTCCTTGGCGACCTGGAGAGTTCGAGACTTGCCTACGTTATATGACACTGTCTCAAGTGACACACAATAACAGTAACAGTTTAAAATAAACAACAGCAACACCAAAAAAAAATCAGCCACTGAAAATAAATTTAAGGATAAGAATAAAGTTGAGCTTGCTAGAGACCATCCCTGAAACACATTAGCTTGGCAATAATCGCAGAATGTAAACCCCCAAATTGTGAACAAAGTACAGAGTGCTCTTTTGTCCACGATATGTCATGAACAAATTACAAAAGTGTGTTTTCTCCTCAGGTGTCAGTTTTTCCCCTCTTCCGGTGACTGATGGCTCCCAGTGTTATTACAGAAACAGATTGATCTTTTTAATGAGCCACTTTAATAGACTCCAAAATCTCACCGTGGCTGCTCATCCATGTCAGACCATATGCACCAACAAAACATTCACTGGAACAACAAAAAAAACTCTGCTGTCAGACAGCTATATACTCTATAAAATTTCATATAGTCGAGCAGGAGATACAAATAAATAACCCGAGGAGAAGAAACTGCGTATGCAAACAAGAGTTGAGAAACATATGCAAAACTATACTGTAGAGACCCATATTTTCTTGGCTCTGATAAAATTCCCACAAGATACAAATGTATTTACACAACATAGTCTCATTACCCTTCCCCCTAACAGTAAGGAAATCTATTTGCCATCTCTCCATTATAAAAGACACATCAGCTTGTGAAAGAATGTTCCAGCCAAAGAACCATCACAGGAAATAGAACTGCAGCTAATATCCTAACAAAATTAAGACAGGATAAGACAGGAGACTCCTTTAACTGTAGTCTATGTGGCTAAATGCATACAACGTGTACATGAGGAACCATTGGAAAAAGAATGCCCTCTTTATATTTATCTTAGAGATCAAAACCTTCCCCTGTTATATCCTCCTCAAAATAAATTTCCTTCCTCACAGTTTAGAACTTGTCTGCCTAGAAACGTGGGATGTCTCAATACCTGCACGTGGAACTCATTTCCTGGAACTTTCATGTGTTTGGATTGGCAAGTCATACACATGCAAACCATCTACCCCTGAGTGACATCACGGTTCCTACACCCTCATCCTTAGATTATAAAGATCCATTTAAACCCTAACGGTTACTCAGCCCTAAGTGCTATTTTTTCAAAGGCTCAGAGAGGACCCTGGCAGAAGAGGAAGAAAGAACAAAGAAAGAACGTAAAGGCAGGAAAATGTTGAAAGTGCTGTGAAATGTGTCTTCTGGATATGACATGGCTGTGACATCTGTGAGTTCACAGTCACAGTGGCTTCCAACCTAACACTAGGCCCACCATCATTGCATTATAGATGAGAAAGGGACGTGTAAGGTCCAACTATTCCTTAAGAAGCTATAGGCATTTAATGGTTGCTGGAAGAGTAGCTATATTCCTTAGTAATACAGTCACTGGTGAGTTGACCTCTTCAAATAAATAGTCCTACTCACCCTCCTGCAACAATTATGTAATTATATTCACTGGGCCATAAAAAGAAGAAAAAAATACTTCTCAACGTTTAAAAAGGACTTATTCAGAAGTGGTTTAACAGGAGTCAGAAGATAATTGTTGGTGGAAATATGAGGAAAGGCATATAAGGCACATGCATTTTAAGCATACAAAACACACATACACACATATGTGAGAGTATGGGATGGTGACAGAGAGAACAATGAAATTGTGAAAAAAGATATAACATTTTAAGTTCTATACTAAGCCAAGCTTGGTAGCTTATGCTAATAATCTGAGAATTGGGAGAAGGGTGTTATAAATTTAAGGCTAGCCTGGATTACAAAATGAGACCCTTCCTCAAGAAGAAGAAAAGGAAGAGAAAGAAGAGGAAAGAAAAGATGGAGGGAAGGAGCAAGAAACCTTATTGCCAGGGAATGGATTGCAGCATAAAACCTGCTTAATTGCAGGCAGCCTGGCTTACTTGTACTAATGCACTGATTTGCAAAGCCAATAATGTATGCAAAGGAAACTCTTGGCCTGAGATGGAAGCCTCTGGTGATTCCAAAGCTCCTAAGTTCCTGGAACACAGAAGACAATTGTACCAGAGGTTGACCCCTCAAAGCTGTTTAAAAGAGATAGAGATAGAAATAGTAAGAGATAGAGATATAAAGAGATAGAGATAGAAAGAGATAAATGGGGGGAGATTAGGAAGTACATAAGACGTAAGGTCTAGAACACAGTTTCCTTTTAAGCATCTTCATAGTTCAACACATTGTGCAAAATGCTTGTAGGACCTCATATCTATGCTATGAATACCTGTGGCTGAAGAATTTATGAAAATAGTTTTAAAAGGCATGTGGAAGTTTCATGTGTATGACATATTCAATAATTAACCTGTGGGTTTAATGGAGAGAGGGCCCTTTTCTCTTTTTTAGAACTCACAGGCTTGAGAATAGAGCATCTGATGAAATAAGTATTGGTTGTTAAATAATAATTATTATTAATTATTAATTATCATTTATTTTCTTATAATTTTATTAAAAGTGTTATCTGTTAGCTCTATCACATAGCTGTTATTTTGACTTAGCTCAACTGGCTTCTTATAAGTTTTCTCACAGTTCATACAGCATTTCTTAGATCAAATAGCTACTGTTCTCTGTTCATGGACTAACACACATAGGCCAGCTTTTAAATGCATCATGATTTAAGGAAATAAGACAGCAACTTTCACAAACACACGAGTGTAAAATCTATAGTTCAGTAAAGCTATGTAAGTGAGAACTTCAATGCTGAAGTGTGTCTATGAACCCTTAGTGACACTTGGTCTTTTTGCCAATACCTCATCTTTAAATTTTGGCGTTAATAATAAAACCTGTAGGTCAATCTGCACAAAAGCTGCCCAGACACAGGCCAGAGACTCACTTCTCTGTAAAACTCAGGCCACCATGAGATGGCCAGACTGCTCCCACAAGAGATGGAGGCTAGCAATTTCACAGTGACCAAACAGGTCTTCATACTTGAGACAGGAAGAAAGGCCACAGTCAGTTCAGGGCCCTCCTCCCTCTCACCTGTCTGGAGTTCGCCTCTTCCCGTTTTCGTTCACGTCGAGAAGTAGCTCTGAGGAGTCAACAGGGGAGGTGGTGCTGGCATCCAGAAGCAGCTGTTCGTGCTGAGCAAGGTACTGGGCAGGGTTCTGTTTGGCTAGCCTGGCGCAGTGGAGGAGTTCACGCTGTAGCAGGGGCAGGTTGGCCTGCAAGAACATACCAGGCATAAGATGGGATAGTCAAAGTCTACTTTCTGATCTGCCTACCCAGTAGGTCTGTCACTTAAACACTGCAGCCGTACCAGCAACACGTCTACATTGCTGTCAGCCCATGCTTGCCTCGGGTTCAGCTTGAGGCACAACTAAAGACTGCTAAGAGGTGTCCAACTGGCACCATGGCGATGTATGGGGTATTTCATCCTGCAAATCTCTCTCCCTCCTCGTTTTCTTAATGATAACACTTTCTTCCAGTGCCTTGTGATATATAAGGGTCCCAAAACTATACAAGTTCTGCAAGAGGTAAGATTCGAGAAACATCTGTGAACAAATGTTGGTTTGCCCCCAAGAAAGAAAGGAAATATAAAGTATTCACAGTACAATGACACCCAGAAGAGGCTACCCAGCACCCTTGGTTGTATGCAGGTGCTTGCTAGTACAACCTCAGACTTCTGTCAGCTTCTAATGACAGGCATACCAACAGACTAACATAATTCTGACACTCTCCAATGTAATCAAATAGGAGGCAATTTTACACATGGTGAGATATTAAAGCAAAACCAAAGATAGCATTCTATTTACTATGAGCTGCTTTGACATTATAAATTCAGGCTGTTGCTGTTTTATTTCTCTTCTATTCTTTGATTTGTATGAACTGGGGGGAGGGGACAGCAGTAGACAATGAACTGCACTTGCTTGTTCCCCTAATAATACTTCACACTAAAAAGAAATCAATAATATACATCTCATTGTGACTCAGGATTTGATTTGTAGAGCTCGGCCATGCCCATTGATTAGTTCATCAGGTAGAAAAGCATTTCTGAATATAGGACATTCTGGCTGCCTCCATCTTTGAGCCCAAGAGCCTTTGGAACAACACCCTAGAGTGTCACTGCAGGAACTGGAGCTGTCTGCCTGCACCTCAAATAATCTATCTTCTGAGAACATTGATCAAGGAACTAGCTTATTAAAATACTACAGCCTACTTCTATACTCATGGTCTGACAGAGAGGACTCTTCCATCCAACACACCGCAGC